>NC_092254.1:6617500-6922500 GCF_036320965.1 Panulirus ornatus | reverse complement strand
ACGACACGCAGGGAATACGTGGGAAGCATTCTTTCATCCCTATATATATATATATATATATATATATATATATATATATATATATATATATATATATATATATATATATATATATGACGAGTAAACTCGAGCAAGTAAACCCATCCACACACAATAGGTCGACCATTTAAGGCACTAGACCAGGTCACTCCCATCTTTATCTCTATGGCTCCCCCACACAACCTTCCCACCTCTTGTGACGCAGCCCATCACTCACACACAATACGCATCCTAGGCATCACCGTAACATCTAATCTACCTTGCACACATCACCGTAACGTCTACCCTACCTTGAACACATCACCGTAACATCTACCTTACCTTGCACACATCTCTGTAACATCTACCCTACCTTGAACACATCACCGTAACTTCTACCTTACCTTGCACACATCACCGTAACATCTACCCTACCTTGAACACATCACCGTAACATCTACTCTTAGACACATCACCATAACATCTAATCTACCTTGGACACATCACGCTACCCAAGCAACTAAGTCTGTCTCTGAGAAGCTGGGGGTCCAGCTCTCATGTCGTAAATTCTGCTCTGATGACACAAGGTGGCAGATTCGTCCCTGTGTGGAGTACCGACCCACTTGTGAGAGGGTTCGAGCTCTACCTACATGACTGACTGACTGAGTCAATACCTACACCTGTCTGACTGAGTCAATACTTAACATCTGCCTGAGTCAATACCTACACCTGCCTGAGTCAATACCTACACCTGACTGAACTGACTCACACCTGGCTGACTGGGTCAATACCTACACCTGCCTGACTGAGTCAAAACCTACATCTGACTGAATTGACTAACACCTGTCTGACTGAGTCAATACCTACACCTGCCTGACTGAGTCAATACCTACACCTGACTGACTGAGTCAATACTCACACCTGACTGAATTAATACCTACACCTACCTGACTGACAGAGTCAATACCTACACCTGACTGACTGAGTCACGTCTGGAGTAATCAGACTCACCAACTTACCCAGTCTAACCTCAAAACTTAATGCCGCTTGTCCTGCAAGGCAGTGTTGGTTCTCTTTCTCTCTTCTACAGCTATTGCTCCCGTTCCTGTTCTCGACAGCTGGTGGCTGACACTCCTCCGCCATGAGCAAGACCAACCATTGCGTCAACTCATTATTATTGTTTGGGGCCGTGGTGTTCTCTGTGTCTTTTCCTCTCTTAAAATGCGGGGTTTCCACTCTCTCCAAATCCCACAAGCCAACAAGTTTTTCTTTCCTTCCGATTACAGGAATCTTACAAAAGCCACCCACGTCAAACGACCTCGGCGACCAAAAGCGCCACCTTCGACAAACAAACAAACACCCCCCACCCACCCATCTCCTCCTCCTCCTCCTCCCTCAACCAAACCACCATCCCACACCATGTCGCCCACTTCAAACCATCTACAGTGAAGCTACCCAACCGGGCCGGGCTATTCCATTATAAACCCCACCACCCCTTAGGGGTGAGCGGAGCACACACAATAGGTAAAGATTAATGGGTCCGCGAGACTCGTAAGTCAAGACCAATAAAAACACACCGGGGGGGAGATGGGGGGGTTTAAGGGGGGGGGAAGAAAAAAAAGGGGGGGTAACAATGGAGGGAGGGGGAGAGATGGCCAGCATGGACAGATAAATATGACGGATGGTCGACTTACGCCTCGGCCGGCCAGCAGGACGCCGCCCTAACAGCCCTCGCTAAAACATTAGGCGGACGCAATAGCCAGTTACCAGTCACCACACCCACCAACGCAGTCGACGGTCACCACACAGTCGACGGTCGCCACACAGTCGACGGTCACCACACAGTCGACGGTCACCACACAGTCGACGGTCGCCACACAGTCGACGGTCGCCACACAGTCGACGGCAAGTGCCACGCGCTGACGCCCAGTCAACACGACTCGACACACGCGAATTCGACGCGATGCGAGAATGAAGATTTCTATACAACACAATTTTTCTTTTTTCTCCTTTACGTTTGATAGACGCAGCGGCCGCCAGGAGAGACGACAAAGACGTGGGCCAGCGGGCCTCCAGCGGCGACGGAGCAGAGCAATGTATCATCAAACTACCGTCGCAAACGCGTCAAAGCTGAGACTATCACCAGCACACTGCTTACGACGAGGCCAGATTACGAGGGAGGCCAGGTTACGACGAGGCCAGGTTACGACGAGGCCAGGTTACGACGAGGCCAGATTACGAGGGAGGCCAGGTTACGACGAGGCCAGGTTACGACGAGGCCAGATTACGACGAGGCCAGATTACGAGGAGGCCAGATTACGAGGAGGCCAGGTTACGACTAGGCCAGATAACGACGAGGCCAGACTACGAGGAGGCCAGATTACGACAAGGCCAGGTTACGACGAGGCCAGGCGCAAATGCCCTTTCACGATATCGATCGCTAGTGACTAAAACCTCGCGAATGACGCAATAGGAGCGCTTGTGAATGACGCAATATGAACGCTTGTGAGTGACGCAATATGAACGCATTTCAACCATATTCTTCTAGATCAAGGCCAAGAGATGTTTTTCCCATTCATCCTTCCCGATAAAATTTCCGCGCTGGTATACTCTCTCTCTCTCTCTCTCTCTCTCTCTCTCTCTCTCTCTCTCTCTCTCTCTCTCTCTCTCTCTCTCTTCCTCCCGGCTGGTGTGTCGGAAGGGGTGGTGGGTGGCGGGGAGGAGCCCTCTGCTTCACCATCCCGTCTACACACACCAGCAGCTTAGGATACTACTTTCCGTCCAGGCAGACAGTTTACTGTCTCCTGTCATAACCCCCTGGCAGACAGTTTACTGTCTCCTGTCATAACCACCGCGGCAGACTGTCTCCTGTCATAACCCCGCGGCAGACAGTTTACTGTCTCCTGTCATAACCCCGCGGCAGTTTACTGTCTCTCTGTCATAACCCCGCAGCAGACAGTTTACCGTCCCACGTTATAACCCCATGACAGAGTCTATCGACCCCTGTCCTAACCGCGTGCCACACAGTCTATTGACCCCCGTCCCAAACCCGTGCTAAGGGAGTCTAATGACCCCGTGCCGGACAGTTTACTGACCCCTCCCACCCACATCCCACCGGTGTCAAAGACCTCGTGCGCCAGCCAGTTTATTGACCCGTGTCACCCAGGAAGGGTCGTCCATCGCCACTTTATCCACGTCAACACCGAGGCAGTTTAACACAAACCCCCTGGTGTTTGTTTATACTGGGCGGGCGTCCGCTCTTCGTGGCTTATCATCAAGAATGCGAATTGCAACAACGCTCATATCTTAGGCCAGCCAACATGCAACTGTGTCAAGGGTAATGACTTAATTCCCATGGGAGGCAGAGGACGGGTGGTGGAGGCACGAGGGAGCCTCTTATAATTCGCGCGCGAATGTAAAACTCAGCTCGGCTGGGCCGGCCTCTTCCCCCGTCATGTCTACATTAGTCCCACATCATCGCTTGTGTGTGCGACGGTCGCAACACCATCGCTTTGTGTGTGTGTGAGGGTCGCAACACCATCGCTTGTGTGTGTGACGGTCGCAACACCATCGCTTGTGTGTGTGACGGTCGCAACACCATCGCTTGTCTGTGTGACGGTCGCAACACCATCGCTTGTGTGTGTGACGGTCGCAACACCATCGCTTGTGTGTGTGACGGTCGCAACACCATCGCTTGCTCAGAGCTGGGCTGTTTGAGAACAGACCATAAAAACGATCCTGCAACACAAAAACCTTCCACGTTGTAAATCAAACTATATAAACTATATAAACTAGGTAAATCATACTACACGCTAAGTTTACGATCTCAAAAAGCGTGAAAAAAAAGAGACAGTGAAAACTGCTGACATGAACAGTTTACAATGTCAATAATCATCTCCATGCACCGCCGTCACCAGACTCGCATCTCAATGCGCGACAATGAGGGGTTTCAAAACCCTTCTGAGGCGAGTCATGTAGCCTACTTAATAACACAACCATTCTGGCCTCCCTATAGGCTAGTCGTGAGGCCTACATAACAACCACCTCCTCCCGCAGACGAGCCTCGGAGACTACAAGCACCACAACACGACCTGAATTTGGCCAATGGAATATGAAAAAAAAGTCCTTAAGGACTACCCATAAATACTGCATCTTCACGTATACGAGACAACACGACCTGCCCTTAACCCTGTCTAGGACACGAGACAACACGACCTGCCCTTAACCCTGTCTAGGGCACGAGACAACACCACCTGCCCTTAACCCTGTCTAGGGCACAAGACAACACGACCTGCCCTTAACCCTGTCTAGGGCACGAGACAACACGACCTGCCCTTAACCCTGTCTAGGGCACAAGACAACACGACCTGCCCTTAACCCTGTCTAGGGCACGAGACAACACGACCTGCCCTTAACCCTGTCTAGGGCACGAGACAACACGACCTGCCCTTAACCCTGTCTAGGGCACGAGACAACACCACCTGCCCTTAACCCTGTCTAGGGCACAACACCACCTGCTCTTAACCCTGTCTAGGGCACGAGACAACACCACCTGCCCTTAACCCTGTCTAGGACACGAAACACCACCACCTGCCCTTAACCCTGTCTAGGGCATGCGACAAGAGCACACATCATCGACGTCCAACCTGCTTATGGGCCGAGATGAGGCCCTTAAAAGACCCTAACCAGGCCTTGCTTTAGACCCTGATGATAGGAGCCAGGAAGGAACACAATTAGGGGGTCTGGCAGACTCACTCTCTCCCTCAGGTCTATAACCCTGATAACAGGAGCCAGGTAGTAACACAATTAGGTCTGGCAGACTCAACTCTTTCCCTCAGGTCTAGGGTGTGTTGTTGGAGAGGGGGGGAAAAAAAGTAGAAGAGCCCTTTTACCCAGCCAGACAATGGACAGGGAAAGTACCACTTGACCCTTAACAAAAGGACCAGCCTTGCGAGAGGGTGTACAAGTGTTGGCCCCAGACGCCAGAGTGTGAGTGGCAGGCAGGCGATGTGACATTGGCAGAATACGATACGCCCAGACGCGGGGGAAGGCGAGTGAACACTGACGTGCATCACCCGAGTCGTATTTACGTCACGGGGCAAGGAGGGGGGGAGAGGAGAGAACTGGGGTGAGGGAAGGAAGGGAGAGGGAGGGGGGTCGATTGCTTTGAGTGACGGTACGACCTGTTTCGGTAAGATGTGGTGGACCAAGTGAGTAAGGTTCGAGCAAGAAGGTACGACCCCCTGAACAAGACAGTACGACCCCCTGAACAAGACAGTACGACCCCCTGAACAAGACAGTACGACCCCCAGAACAAGACGGTACGACCCCCTGAACAAGACGGTACACGCACCTGGAGCAAGACGGTACGACCCCTGAACAAAGACGGTACGACCCATGGTAGGGGCGCGCGGGGTCACTTATCATCATCATCATCATAATGATAATAATAATAATAATAATAATAATAATAATAATAATAATAATAATTACAATAATAATAATAATAATAATAATAATAATAATAATAATAATAATAATGATGATAATAACAAACCCTCTAACATAGCCAAGCTCAACAAAGGCTTTGGTTATAACTCCCAATATTTACTCATACTCATAATATTTGGATATTCTCACAATATTTGGATATTCTCGCAATATCTATGTATCCTAGCGATAGATAAATACTCTCACAATTTATGTATTCTCGCAATATTTAGATATTCTCACAATATCAAAGTATTCTCGCAATATTTAGATATTCTCACAATATTCAGATATTCTCGCAAAAATATATAAACAGACAGATGGAGACTGATGGATGGGGCGCCTCCCGCCACCAGCAACGCTTACTCCCACCCACTTCATCCCCCTAGTGGCTCGAATGACACATAATTCTCCCGGTGTCATCAACTTGTTAAAGATTTTCGACCGTAGCGCCGTTCAGTGTGTGCGTGGGTGGGGGGGAAGAAGTAGTACCAACAAGGAGTAACACTAACAGTGGTGGGCAAACACCAGGAAGTGGCAAGGTAAGCAGTGTCAGCGGCAGTGAAGGAGGCACTGTCTACCAGCCACGAGCAAGAGGGAGGAATGTCATACAGCGTCAGTTTCATCGGCAGGAGGAGCGCCTCCGTCAGGAGACGAGGAACTCCAACCCACAGACGGGGCTGGAGGGTGGGTGTTGGGGTGAGTTCCGGGAGGGGCCACAGACCACCTGCCACACTTGGCACCACAAGACTGTGGCACTGGCGGGGCGCTGGGGTGGCGCTGGTGGGGTGACAGAGGGGGTGGTGTCTGTACTGCTGGGGGAGGAGGGATTTGGGGGGCCGTCAAACACCCACTACCTACCTCCCCAGCCGCCCACGACCACACTCCCCCAAAGTAGGAGCCACTTCATCGGCCACACTAATACAGAAATAAAAGTCAACATCATACACTTCTATCCTGACGTTGTGTAAAGTCGTCATTAAACACGTAGAGTTAGCACCATCCATCATGATGGCACGCAGAGTCAACAACAGAGGTCGCGATGGTGGTAAGGAGAGTCGAGTAACCTCACCCTCACTCTCAGTAGAGTCAGTACCAAGCTGGTCGTACGTAAAGTCTGTGACATCATCGGTCCCCTGCAAGACGACAGAGCCAGATCTACTTACTGGCTGTTCCCACACCGACCATACGAAACTCCTGGTTGTGTACCCACACCGACCGTACGCACTCCTGGTTGTGTACCCACACCGACCATACGCACTCCTGGTTGTGTACCCACACCGACCATACGCACTCCTGGTTGGCGAGACCTAGCCAACACACTCATCCACCGTGCGGCGAGCAAGAATTCTGTGGTCCTAATTCATCAACGTTCCAATGTCTATAAAGTTACTTTGTCGTCTATACGTAAAGTCTACGGACTTTTCTGTGACCTGAGTGTACAGGGAATACGAAAACAAACAAACAAACACACACACACATACACACACACACACACACACACACACACACACACAATACAGACTCCACAGAGGCCCAGTTCCTGCACCTTGTATCCACTCCGTACCTTCTTCTGCGCCTCCGTCCTACAAGCATGGACAGAACATAATAAACTCGCCGCTCTCAAGGCAAAAAAATGAGAGAGAGAGAGAGAGAGAGAGAGAGAGAGAGAGAGAGAGAGAGAGAGAGAGAGAGAGAGAGAGAGAGAGAGAGAGAGAAAGAAAATCAGTGCAGGTCTGAACAACCACACAGACCCTGTGCACGGGGCAGGTGAGGTGGCCACGGGAGGCCCAACGGAGGGAATGGCTGAGTAAGGAGTATTGGCATGACGTCGTCCCAGGGTCCGACACGTCTCTCTCTCTCTCTCTCTCTCTCTCTCTCTCTCTCTCTCTCTCTCTCTCTCTCTCTCTCTCTCTCTCTCTCTCTCGCGATGTGTTGGGGTCAGCCGTGAACCACGGCCTTAACTCCACCTCCCTACCAGCTACACCCACCCGGCTCACTAGCAGTTACACCCACTCGGCTCCCTAGCAGCTACACCCACCCATCTCCTTACCAGCTACACCCACCCTATCTCCCTACCAGCTACATCCACCCCATCTCCCTACCAGCTACACCCACCCACCTCCTCACCAGCTACAACCCACCCATCTCCCCACCCGCTACAACCCACACATCTCCCCACCAGCTACAACCCACACATCTCCTCACCAGCTACACCCACAGATCCCCCCACTAGCTACACCCACCCCCATCTCCCCAGTACCGTGGCCAGCCAGCCCCGTGCCACCGAGGCAATCTCTATAATTACATCTAATCACTAGAGGACCTTCCACCCCTGCAATACAAAACAGCTGAAGACAATAAGTGCCACGAACAAAACAACGGCAACATAATATAAGACCACGACGGGGGGTCTCTCTCTCTCTCTTCCACGACGGACCACACACTTCATACTTCTACGTGCAAACGTAACTTAACACTTACAAGCTCACCTACTTGTGTACCTGTGGTTACTTTATTATCCAGACGAGGGTTTAACTCTAAATGAGACAGGGTATATGGTTCTCTGGGTCGGTCCCCACTTGGGGTTCAATGCCACAGGGTTCAGATCCCGGAACTTCGTGGGTAACTGGGGTGCTCCCCGCGTCCAGAGGCGGCGTCCAGCCCCCATCTGTTGGCGACAGTGGACGCCAGCCAACGGTGTGGTACCTGGCTAAATCCCCTCACTCACTCCCCCTACGGTGTGTGTGTGTGTGTGTGTGTGTGTGTGTGTGTGTGTGTGTGTGTGTGTGTGTAAAGCCTCGCCTCCCTTCCTCTCTAACTTGACCTGACCTGACTTGACCCTACCGCCTCTGAGCAAGGGGCCTTCCCACGCCTCCTCCAACTGATCGTTTCTCCTCCGCATTTGGAGGAGGAACTCCTACAATGAAGCCCCCTTACTTAAGTCTCCTTTACACACGACACCAATACACATATGGCTCTCTCTCTCTCTCTCTCTCTCTCTCTCTCTCTCTCTCTCTCTCTCTCTCTCTCTCTCTCTCTCTCTCTCAATACCACTTCTTAACTAATCTTCTACGTAACATCTCGGATCGCCAAACATATCTTAGCTACTTTCCAAGGAATTCCTCCAGAGCTCTTTTTCTTTTTTTTCGGGTACGTTTGTAAGGTTACGACACGACGTAATCATATTCTGGCATGCGTCACGATCGGCATGAAATGACACTCGCATGACCCACACACCAGTTCGAGCCCCAGTGCTGGACGCCTCCAAGAAGCCACTGTGGACTGGACAACATCATCATCAGTGGCCACACCTCGACCACCCACCTCCCCTACAACCTGGTCTGCCAACACGACCCGGTAGTTCCTCAGTGGCAACATTTTTGGCGGCTCGTGGGTTCCTCCGCCCTTGTCGCTGTTCGTCGTCCGGAGTCGTCGCTCAGGTCGCTGCCTTGTCAAGGATGACGTCGTCGCTCAGGTCGCTGCCTTGTCAAGGACGAAGTGGTCCTTGAGGTGGTCGCCGCCGTCGTCGTCGAGTGTCGTTCGCGTCCGTCGTCCTCGGACCGACCGGAGCGGCGCGCCCGTGCTATCAAGTGCCTCCTGCCCTATGCTGCCCACGTCCTCACTCCGGCAGAACCACGTAATGACCCGGTCGAGAGAGAGAGAGAGAGAGAGAGAGAGAGAGAGAGAGAGAGAGAGAGAGAGAGAGAGAGGGTGGGTGGGAGGGGGAGATGGGGAGAGAACCGGTAGGAAGAAGGGGAGGACGGCGGAGGGAGGGAGGTGTGGGGTTGGAGGGGGTTGTCAAGCGACCAAACTTGACACCTGGGAGGCGCGTGGTGTCCATCACCTCACCTCACCATGTTACAATCCCCGCGTCCCCCTCCTCCCTTTCCCACTCCTCCAACACGTCAATCTGTCCTCCTCCTCCTCCTCCCCTTCCGCTCCCTCAATCCAGTCTCTCCCTCTCCCTCTCCCAACGCACACGCACATGCGCGCGTTCTCCACCATACCACCGGATAATGACACTCACCTTCCTCCACCAATTTCGAGTCATTAATGACATTTTCCGGAGCCCCGCCAATTTTCCCCCAATTAACGACACAGCCACGAAGAAAGGCAGGTACTTGATGACACTCCACCCCGGGACGGGGGGTGTGTACACACCTGCCTCATCACCCAACAGTTAACTGGACCAACGCGGAGGACGGAGGAGGAACTACTGAGGAGGAAGAGGAGCTGGTGGTGGTCCCGTGAGGCACTGGCCGAGGGGGACATGAGCCGGGAGAGAGGGAGGTGGAGTCATTATAGGGAGAGACGGCGAACACACGAGCGTTCTCCGAATTCATGATCCACGTAGGATGATGGATGTGTGAGATTACAGTACGGGGGTTTCGACCGGAGAGTGGGTTATGAGGTGGTGTATTATCCTCTAGACGAATTCCTGAGGGTTTTTATAACAAGATTCGTACATCAGGTTATGGCATACGCACCGTGGGGTTCCGAAGCCCTGGTGAGCGAGGGGGAGGGGGGGTAATTCAACTGACGAAGAGCTGGGAGATGATGGACTGTGAGGTTTTAAAAGTACTAGAGAGATGGGGAGGGTGAGGTTAAGCACGGATGGTTAGGGGTTCTTCTGGAGGTAACAGTTGGCCAACGGGTCAATAGTAGGGTTAAGGAAGAGCAATGAGGTGTGGGGTTACCAGGGACAGATATGTGGACGCAGGATCAACCTGGCAGATGGACCGTCGGATTGCAAAAGACAATCTAAAGGGGTTGGGGACCCGTGGACCGTGCCACAGTAGGAGGGTGGGGTTCCCGAGAGGGGTGAGGTTGAAGAAGCCAGGGGGGTAAGACCAAGCTAGAAGATGTGGCCACCTCTCTATGATGTGGTGAGGACACGACCTTACTTACAAGCCCTGGACGAGCCTAAGTGGACGGAATTATGAGAATAATAAAAAGGACGCATCTGGGGCGAAGCTACGGAGATGGGCGGAGGGCCAACAACTATTACAGTACAGAGATACAAGCACAGTACAGGATGGGTACAAAAATATACGAGGCAAATTACAGATGCGGGCTGCTAGAGAGGGGGGGGGGAAGGGGGAGGGGTTAAGTTAGACACATTACGCTCGGCTGCAGGTGAAATCGAGGCGATGGCTCAGCTGATGTGGCCCGACATGAGAAAGGGATAAATCCCTCTCCACGGGTCGTGATATAGGGGGGTGAGGCGCCGCACATAATAGGGGCAGCGTCAGGAAAGAGGAGAGAGGGGGAGGAAAGACGCAGGTAATACAACAGGGGGAAGGGTTGGCAGGGAGAGCAGGGTGGACACAAAGGGTGTGGGAGGGGCGGGCTGGGTGTGAAGGGGGCGTTCTCCTGCCCCGCACTGGATTACTCACAAGTGCTCAACCCGTGCGCTAACTTCCTCCGCCTCCTTATCCGTCAACTCCCTCATCCTGACGCGTCCCTTCCTCCCTCACCTGCGGGTCACACCCACCCACATCCTGACGAAGGGAATGACCAACCCCCCGCTTCTCGTGAGGTCCTTTCGCCAAGACAGTACCTGAGGGAAGGTGCGGTGCCAGCAACGGTACTCCGTAATCGACAACTCCCCGTACAGTAGCTGAGTACGGTGTACCACGGTCACTGAGGCATCCTGCCACGGTCCATCTGTTCAACTTGAGAGCAATGGTATGAAGAGCGTGCGAATTCCCCCCCGCCCGTGTCCCACGTCCGGATGTGGGGGAGTGTGCCTCCGCGCGCGCGCGTGTGTGTAGGCGTGAGTGGGGTATGGGTGGATGGGTGTGAGGGATAGCCTCCAGGGACAGGTATGGATGTAGGGGTGTGGTAGGCGTGTGTGTGTGTGTGTGGGTGTGGGTGTGGATGTGTCGGAGGCTCCGAAGCCAGAGCAATATGCCCACGCCCATCATAAACCCCCACACTGAGTCTCTCTCTCTCTCTCTCTCTCTCTCTCTCTCTCTCTCTCTCTCTCTCTCTCTCTCTCTCTCTCTCTCTCTCAGGCTGGTGGCAAGCAAGTGCACCTGCTGTTGTTCTTGTTGCTGTGTGTGTGTGTGTGTGTGTGTGTGTGTGTGTGTGTGTGTGTGTATTCATAATCTATCTATCCCATCCTCTGACTCTTCCCTGTCAACTCACATGGTCTCGTTTATTCTTGTTTTGTTTGTTTGTTTGTTTTTTGCCCGTACGAAGTCAACTACTGAAAAAAAAATAAAACAATCACAAAACACACACACACACACACACACACACACACACACACACACACATTTATGTATATATATATATATATATATATATATATATATATATATATATATATAGATAGATAGATAGATAGATAGATAGATAGATAGATAGATATACATACAGCCAGATACGACAGCTTTAAAAATAGATGTTAATGTGAACGTTTTACATTCTCGTCCCTCCTGGTCCGTCTGGCCATTTAATAACCATCACATCACCCGAATTTATGTCACCGTGGAAGCAGGTTGCATTTTAGGGCGAGTAACCATGCAAAGGTAATTACGAGTAATTTCGTAAACTGAGTCATAGTTTGTGGTAATTATTGTCCAGGAACGTATATACCTTGAGAAATGGCCAGGAAATGAACGCTGAATATTTCTGAAAAAGAGTCAGACTAAATATTATGGAAACAAAGGAGGGAAGCAAAGAGATGCCTGACTGTAATCAAATGTCATCAAAGTTTCACAAACTGTACCCAATGGAGGGATGTCTCGATCTGTAACCACGGGTTCAAAGTCCCCGCAAACTGCAACCATGGTATCAAAATTACGCAGACTGTAAAGGAAGAATCACAAACTGTACCCATGGAACCAAAGTCCCAGAAACTGTAACCAAGGATTCAAAATTTCCCAAACTGTAACCAAGGATTCAAAGTCTTCCAAACTGTATCCAAGGATTCAAAGTCTCCCAAACTGTAACCAAAGATTCAAAGTGTCCCAAACTGTAACCAAGGATTCAAAGTCTCCTAAACTGTATCATGGAACCCAAGTTACACAAACTGTAACTAAGGATTCAGTGTCTCCCAAACTGTAACCATGGGACCCAAGTTTTACAAACTGTACTTAACACGTCATTCACCAGCATACGCCAATTTGAGCTTACGAGCCTCGTAAAGTCTACGAGAGTATTCCCAGTCGTACAGATTGCGTCGTGCATTGTGTTACTGATCGATAATAATCCCTTATACTTACGACAAGATGCGCTTCACGTCTCGGGCCCAGCCATGGCTTGCGAGCGAGACGGTCTCGTCACGCGCAAGTCTCGTTGGAGACGAGAGATCTGGGCTGCCTGGGTGTCCTCGCTCACTTCCGGCTTAGGTCGTATCTCCGGCCACGGTCCCTTCCCCCGTCGACCTGAGAGGATCAAATGACGACCTGACTTGGTGCGACCCTCGAGCACGACGGTACGACCACCAAGCACGACGGTACGACCACCGAGCACGACGGTACGACCACCAAGCACGACGGTACGACCCTCGAGCACGACGGTACGGCCACCGAGCACGACGGTGCGACCACCGAGCACGACGGTACGGCCACCGAACACGACGTTACGACCATCGAACACGATGGTACGACCACTGAGCACGACGGTGCGACCACCGAGCACGACGGTGCGACGCTGGTGTACGACGGGACGACCATACAAAGGCACCCCCCCCCCCCATAGCAGTGCTCCTTCTGTTCCCACTTTCAGGAAGTGATATCACAGGAGGGGGAGAAGTTCCAACCTCACCTTCTCGCCCCACGACGTCACTCAGGAAATACGTGGGCAACAGTCTCTCTCTCTCCTGTACCCGACAACAATAATATGGATCGTACCAGAGCAATACATCAATATGTGTACAAGATGTAAAATATATTTCATATATCTCAGCTTGTACATTACTATAGAGTAAAAAAAAAAAAAAAAAAAGACGAACCTTCGTAGGTTTTCTGATAACCAGGTATGTTCAAAGGAGGGGCAAAAGAACCTGAGTGCCGAAGTGGCCCTTGAAGGAGGCCACTTCGAGATCGACTTACAAGACGAAGGTGCCAAGTACTCAGGTGACCCCCTTGGGTGTAGTGAGTTGCACGTGACCCAACCTTTCACCCTGTATGGTTCTGTGTCACCCAATTAGGCCTTACTGAGCTCCCATACCATCGTCCTCCACGCACACGACCAACCAACCAAGCAGGAAACAGATGAAGGATGTTCGGTTCAAGCCGCACAACGTCTCCTGCTGTAGACAATAAATTTCCTGCAGGAGGATGACTCCTGTAGCAGGGTGAGGCTTCCTCCTACACGGAGGAGGAGGAGGCTGCTGCCAGGAGCGACGGTCATCCTCCCTCGACACAGAGGGCGCTTCCTTGCAAGGTTCCTACAGGACCCTGGCGGGAGCGGCGTCCCACCCCCGTCCCTACACTGGCTGATCCTGCCACGCGAAGGTGTTGGTTGTGCCGCCCGACGCCCACAGCCTGACGTCGTGCCCCTCAAGAGCCCACCCACCTTAGCTCCCTCAAGTGGGCCAACACCGTACAGGGAAATGACAGCAGGAGGAGGAGGCGGAGGAGGTCGAGAGTGTCTGTCAGGTCCTCCTGAAGGCGGCGAGGAGTCCTCCAGAGAGTTAATATGAGGTGACGTGATGAGGGTAATATGAGGTGATGTGATGAGGGGCCACCTTCCTGCCGCTCTTACGTCATTAACCACACTCACAACGTACTTAAGGAATACTTGTGGAGAGCCAGGTGGAGAGGAACCCTTGTGAGAGGAGGTGGCCTGTTACAACAGCGCGTCCTGTGTGGGAGTATGGTAAGAGCCAGGACGATCATGGTGGTGGCGGTGGTGGTGGTGGTGGAGCACACGGAGGGACGGGGGAGAGGACGCCTCGCTAGGTGTGCTGGGGCTAGTGAGGGAGGATAGAGGGAGGGGCTGTTGGTGAAAGGAGATGTTGGGAACAGGGGACGAAGCGTCGCTCGGTGTGACTGGAGTTGGTGAGGGAGAATAGAGTGAGGGATGTCGGCGAGGCACAGGGAGGGACGGGGGAGAGGACGCCTCGCTAGGTGTGCTGGGGCTAGTGAGGGAGGATAGAGGGAGGGGCTGTTGGTGAAAGGAGATGGTGAGGGAGAATAGAGTGAGGGATGTCGGCGAGGCACACGGAGGGACGGGGGAGAGGACGCCTCGCTAGGTGTGCTGGGGCTAGTGAGGGAGGATAGAGGGAGGGGCTGTTGGTGAAAGGAGATGTTGGGAACAGGGGACGAAGCGTCGCTCGGTGTGACTGGAGTTGGTGAGGGAGAATAGAGTGAGGGATGTCGGCGAGGCACAGGGAGGGAGGAAGGGCTGTGGCAGTGGCGCGGACTGGTGTGGTGGTGGGAGGAGGAGAGAGAGGGAGTGGATGTCGGTGAGGGGTATCAGGAGGAACAGGCTGGATCACCCGTGATGGACGAGGGCGGCCTTGCCTCAGGATCTACCCACCTCCAGCCCACTGGATCACTCGGTCGGTCGGTCGGTGGAGCGAGTGATGATGAACCTCGCGACAGGAGGAATCAAATCCTCCAGCTTGCGACGGATGGCCGACAGACAGACAGACGGACAGACGGACGGACGGACGGGCTGGCAGGCTGGCACCCACCGCGTCCGTACCTTGGCAACAGGTAATTCCCCCCAATTGTGCCACGAAATCCACGTACGTTACACCACGTACAGATCTTGTCTCCTGGTGATGGTAAAGGCCTAAAGGACGAATCAACGTTCAGCATATAATCGTTATTTGCATAATCTCATTCTCGGCCGCTCACAGAATCTCACACGCACATTACCGGTGTATAAAGGAACGAAATGTAGTAAGTTCCAGTACGATTATCTGTTAACTGTACGGAGGTGATTACATGAAACTACAGGCTCAAAAAAATAGGCACACACACACACACACACACACCCTGCACCTGCCCATTACTGGGACCAAAATAACATGTCACATAAGGGGTATAGGATGCCTTAAATAACACTACCTAGAGGTGGGAACTTTCTCCAAGTTATGAGCCAGATTTTTAAGTTCCGGAGTTAAAAACTTTTACTTCCAGGCGTCGTAACTCAAGACAAAACTTCGCCCTGGAATCAATGGGTGTGTTATGCTATTCGGTTCCCTCCGTTTAGTTAGCGGGGAACGGCTGACTGAAGACCATAGTGTGATGCGTCTGACTTGTCAGACCCCCGATATGGGGCGGGTCACAGATCAGGCCATCATACCTAAAGGGTCGTAACGCTACTATACTCATGGGTCGTACCGTCGTGCTGGAGGGACGTGCCATAGTGCTCCTAGGGCCGCATCGCTGTACTCAAGGGCCGTACCGTTGTGCTCAAGGGCCGTACCGTTGTGCTCAAGGGCCGTACCGTTGTGCTCAAGGGTCGTGCCATAGAGCTCAAAGGGCCGCATTGCTGTACTTCAAGGGCCGTTCCGTCGTACTCAAGGGCCGGTCGTACCGCCGCGCTCAAGGGTCCAGTATTCTAACTTCCCCAGACACACACATAATCTCCAGAGAACCACAACACCTTATCCATCCATGTTGTGACACCACACAGCCGAAAACCACCAACGGCAAGAACGCATCCAAAGCTGGACGGGCGGGATCCTGGGGTGCACCGGACAATCTTCGGGATCTAAATTGCGTTTCCTTTCGAGCCTACGACTTGGGGGGTGGAAGCCCCACGCGACCGACGCGTCTTTCCGTGTCAACTGGTCACGACCCAACTCCAGGGCCCTTCGTCTCGCGTACCTTCTGCAGCCACGCGCCCGCCTCTTGTCTCAGTGCGTTTCAACACTCAACAGGTATATGTGTATGTCTATTAGCCACTTGAGCAAGACGGTGCTGTCCTTGAGCACAAACGTACGGCCCTTGAGTACAGCGATGCGGCCCTTCGAGCACTATGGCACGACCCTTGAGCACGACGGGGCTCTTGGGTGTAATAACCTGGACTTTGACCTGACCCATATGGATCAGGTCAGGGGCTGGGTCATCGCACTCAAGCGTCGTACCGTCGTCCTCAAGGGGACCAGGTCTACGACATGACATATATATATATATATGATCAGCCCTAAATATACTTCAACACCCAGTACACAAAAGGCTAACCCTGACCTCAGTGCTATGTCTTCATCCCTTCACTAATCTCTACTGAAACTACAAGCTCACAAAACTCACTCCAAAAAAAAAACTGGTGTCTTTAATCACTGGTGTGTCGAGGATGAAACTGAGTTTCATGTCTGTGGCTGTGTGTTGGTGGTAGCGAAAGCGGCGGGTGGCGAAACTAGCGTCAAAGAACAGAGTCTTTGAACTCGGAGGAGTTTGCCTCTCGAAGCCATACGAGTAAATGATGGAGATGAACACCATCATCACCTCCTCCTCCTCCTCCTCCTTCTTTGGCGAGGTTGCTAAGGAGTGAGGGATTCCCATGACGAGGGAGGGGCAAGCACTACGTAAATACTATCCCGTATGTAAACCCACCCCCCTACATACACATGCGACCGTCCCTCTACTCAACTCACTACCTCCCCTCCACTCAACTCGCTACTTTCCCTCCACTCAGCTCACTGCAAACCCTCTGTTCCGTCATCACGTGCACTCCACTTTCACGCACAATTCACGACAACCATCCCATGACTACCCTCCACTACAGCAAATAAACCCCTTCACTCCAGCACCACCTGCCTTTCTCTACTACACAATCTGCCCTCCACTCCAGCACCACCTGCCCTCTCTACTCCACTCCCCCACAACCTACCCTCCACCCCAGCACCACCTGCCCATCTCTCCTCCACTCCAACACCAACTGCCCTCCACTCCACAACCACCACTACCACCAGTACTCACTCCACAACCAGGTTCCCTCCCTCCCTCCTCCACTCACTTGCGCGGTCTCCCAACACGCCAACACACATACCTCCCAGGCGAGAGGGTGGAAAAAAAAAAATAACTTGTCTAACACTATAATTGACTGAGGTAATCACAGGTAATACCCGGTAATTGATATATGATTATCAGAAGAAAAAAAAAGAAAAATTCTCGAAACGAAAAGATAAAAGAAAATGATCCTCTGGGCATTCATGCATAAGGCATGATCCTCAAGAGCGAATGACTATGAGAATTTAATGCTAATCTGAGTCGTATTCCGGCAAGCGAGTCCTTAAGGGTGTTATCTACGGAAAAATGTGTGTGTGTGTGTGTGTGTGTGTGTGTGTGTGTGTGTGTGTCTCTCTCTGTGTGTGTGGGGCCAGTCACTCAGTACCTTAACAATAGGTAAAAAAAAGAGAGAAAAAAAGAAAGAAAGAAACAAGAGAGTCTGGCTACACCTGTTCTTAGATACCTTCCAACAATTGGCCCCAGACACGCCATGGAAAATATATCCCACAATTATGTATACTAATATGCAAATGATATACCCTAGTATATCATATTGTCTTATATACTGTAGCAATATGGCCCCGGGGGGGTCGAGAGAGAGAGAGAGAGAGAGAGAGAGAGAGAGAGAGAGAGAGAGAGAGAGAGAGAGAGAGAGAGAGAGAGAGAGAGAGAGAGAGAGAGAGAGAGAGAGAGAGAGAGAGAGAGAGGTGAGTTCTAGCTGGGTTGAAGAGAAAAAAAAAAACTTGGTTCCTGAGCAACGTAAGAAGAAAGTGGCTGTTGAGAAGAGATACACATGGGGGTAGAGAGTTCCCAAAGCTTAGCGTTGTAAGGAAAGACACAGACGTCACAACGCCCCATACTCGAGTCGCCAACGGCCACACAGTACATAATCACGTGACTCACTCGCTCGCCCAGTGTGACGTGGGAATCCAGTCAGTCACCAAAAGGTATTTCCCAGGCGATTTCTAATTGCCGAACTCACCCAGCCTGGCGGCCCCTAAGCAAGGACGGACGCCTGGGGTCATCACCAAGCCAGATGGCTCCTCCCACGCCCCTGTGGGGTCACCTGGTGTGAACACCTCCGTCCATATCAAAAGGCAGGGACGGACGCCTGGGGTCATCACCAAGCCAGATGGCTCCTCCTACGCCCCTGTGGGGTCACCTGGTGTGAACACCTCCGTCCATCTAAAAGCCCAAACGTGTAACGGCGTCTTCATCATCAGCCCGCGGGAGGAAAAAGTGGCTTGCCAAGATCCACAAGGGCGGTCCCCTTAGGGGAGGGATTCGACCTGGGACCAAGACATGAATCAAGTTTCCCCCCCAGTAGCACCAGCCTGATTATTAACAGCAGATAAACGCAGCTCACACCGCTACCGTCTGGTCCACAGCGGCATCTACTCTCCTCTGTGCACCTGACGGGGAAATACGGCAGTGAGGGTGATATACGTACGAAGATGAGGACCTGAACAAGACGTGGGTCTACGAAGAGATAAAGGAGTAATTCACCATTTCTTCCGTTTCGATCTAAATACGCAATAGAAGAGCTGTATAGATCTTGAGACGGGACGGACCGTTATTGGACAGACAGATGGACGCACAGCTCTCGAGCTATGTAAGTAGACAGATAGACAGGACAGACAGAAAGAACAGACACACAACTAACACAAGGCTAGAAGCAGGGAGAGGGGAAGGCAATGCAAATATGACAAACGGAAAAACGGTAACTGTCTGAAAGACACAAGGACTCTGTTTCCTACCGAACCTACCATCAAATGAAACTCTCTCTCTCTCTCTCTCTCTCTCTCTCTCTCTCTCTCTCTCTCTCTCTCTCTCTCTCTCTCTCTCTCTGTGTGTGTGTGTGTGTGTGTGTGTGTGTGTGTGTGTGTGTAGCGCACGACCGTATCTGTCACGTCATCCCGGTAACAAGAGTGGCCATCTATAACACTGCGTCAGGTCACGTTATTCCCCTGACCATCTTAAATACTGTCCCAGGTGAGGCAGTGCGTGTATGGACGTGAGACGGGGTCCCATGGCATGTCCCTCCCTTTAAATCGACCATGAGAGAGAGGGTCTTCCCCACTGGCATGTCTCTCCCTTTAAATCGACACCATGAGAGAGAGGGTCTTTCCCACTGGCATGTCCCTCCCTTTAAATCGACACCATGAGATGGTCTTCCCCACTGGCATGTCCCTCCCTTTAAATCGACACCATGAGATGGTCTTCCCCACTGGCATGTCTCTCCCTTTAAATCGACACCATGAGAGAGATGGTCTTTCCCACTGGCATGTCCCTCCCTTTAAATCGACACCATGAGATGGTCTTCCCCACTGGCATGTCCCTCCCTTTAAATCGACACCATGAGATGGTCTTCCCCACTGGCATGTCCCTCCCTTTAATTCGACACCATGAGAGGGGGAAGGTCTTCCCCACAGGCATGTCCCGCCCTTCAAAGAGCGAACTCCCCCAGAGAATCCACAGGTCCCACGACCGCCACCAGCCAGCCAGCCAGCCAGCTGGCCGGCCGCGTACAAAAACAGCCTCGTCGATCTCACAAGTAACCCCCTCCCCCCCACGAGGGATGCCCGGGATCAGCCCCAGAGAGTTATGTGGGGGTGTGTGGGGGAGGAGGGGGTAATCAAACGACCCTGAGGAAGCCGTCGGCGAGGTAGAGGTCAAAGGGAATGGTAATCCGGCAACACAGAGCCCAAGGGAGCTTGACAGCCACTGAACAGGTGCGCGCTCGCGCGCGCGCGCGTCGGGACCTCACCAGACGGGGATGTAAACAAGTAAACAACACACGGTGTCAACGAGGGAGAGAGAGAGAGAGACAGAAAAAAAAAAAAGATACATCGCCAACAAAAACGGTGGAGATAGGGATGGTGTTGTTGGAGGCGGCTAGCAGGAGGGTGGCTACAGCGCCACAGGGAATATACGAACGCCACCTGGTGGTGTGTCAGGGAACTCATGAGTGCCACAGGGAACTCAGGAGTGACACTAGGGGCTTGTGTCGGCGCTACAGGGCACTCAAGAGTGCTTGAAACTCCCCCAACCCCCGGGAACGCAAGGAGCGCTTGTGTTATAGGGAATGTGAGTGCCCAGAGTTCCATGGGGGAACTCAAGGGTTACAGAGTAACACAAAGGGGAAAAACCCAAGAGTGGCAAAGTGCCATCGGGAACTCGAGTTCTAGTGATAAAGTGAACTTTGGAGTGCCGCAGGGGGACACCTCCGTGAGTGACAGTGCCGCAAATAACTCACACAATCTGGGAACTCAGGTGTCAGAAGAGTAACATGGGAACTCAGCAGTACCAGAGGGAAGGGCCCAGCCAGCCAGCCAGGAGCGGGGTAGACCTCACTGCGGTTCAGCAATGTCTGATGGATCGAGGCTCAGCCCATATCTGACCCGTCTACAGCATGTTTTCCCGGCCTCCTATAATGGTTGGCGACCACTTCACCACCATTACCACTTGAATAAGTGGCACTACACACAGTCCAGCCAGCCACCACTGACATTATGACAGTGGCGCTAAACACACTCCAGCCACCACTGACATCAAAACAGTGGCACGACACCTTCTACATCCTCCACTATACACCACAACCCTGCCACCACTGTATATATACACACATCCCAGCCATCACCACAGTGGTGCTACACCCACCACTGCACAACAACCCTGCCACCACTACCATAAAAACCAACAAAAAATCTCACTACGTCACGTAACGCAAAAAAAAAAAAATAATAATAATAATTGATCAACCGGTTGTTTGAACAATCACCCTTACACACGGCAAGACTCTCGCGCTGGATCTAAATCAACATCGAACCAACCAATCAATCAAGGTATGGAAGGATAGGACAAAGAAGGCGCTACACCACACGGGGCGATAGAGGTGGTCCTCCCGTCTCTAGGGGACGACGAGGTCGCCCTAGGAATGCACCACCTACCCCTCCCACCCCGTACAACATGATGTCGTGTGTGATTAGCATTATATTAGCCCCCGTGAGTCTGACAGTCTCCTCTATGTATCACTTGGTCATCTGGTGCCAGCGTCCGCCCCACTCACAGCTGACCTGCTCCAGCAAGTTAATCCTCCTCATATATCACACCGATATATATATATATATATATATATATATATATATATATATATATATATATATATATATAAATATATATATATATATATATATATATATATATATATATATATATATATATATATATATATATATTCCTATGAGTCCACGGGGAAATGAAACACGATAAGTTCCCAAGTGCACTTTAGTGTAATAATCACATCAGGGGAGATACAAGAAAGAAATATAACAGTCAGCTGATATACAACGAAGAGACGTACTATTTGCCATCTCCCACATTAGCGAGGGAGCGTTATATATATATATATATATACAGCCAGAAAATGACCAACATACACATAAACACACACACACACATACATTCATACACAAAAACACCGACAACACACCAACAGATACACACAAACATACGTACATAGCCAACTAACAGAGCAAGACACAAAACAAACAAACGAATACAGAGAGCAACACACACACACACACACATCCACACACACACACACACACACAACACACACACACACACACACACACACACACACACACACATATAAACAAACAACTAAAACGGAATACAGTGATGCCAACAACCACATTCTCACCACAGACTCCTTGACTATATATTACACAAGTCGGCCAGAAAACCCACTACAAAGACAAGGACAATGGAGGACCTAGACAGCCACATAAACAGGGATACAACAGGGCGACACCACATACCAGCGTGAGGGGGAGGATGGGGTGTGGGGGGGATGTAACACATGATGATTGCGCCACACGCCCTCCCTCAACACATAACAACAAAAACGTCTCATAAATTACAGAAAAATGCACACACACACACACACACACACACACACACATATATATATATATGAATCATGTACAAGTGTATATATGTTTATGTCTGTGTGTGTATATATATGTATACGTTGAGATGTATAGGTATGTATATTTGCATGTGTGGACGTATATGTATATACATGTGTATGTGGGTGGGTTGAGCCATTCTTTCGTCTGTTTCTGCAAGCGGAAACACTGCGAGCGAGAAGTCGCCTTCGACGAGGCTCTGCATCACCGCCAGCGGATGGAAAGGAGTACAACGCTTCGGGCATTTTCCTGCCCCTTGCAGGAGTCCAACTTGCCCTGCTCCCGAGTGGAGCACGGACTAGAAGCTCCAGTAAAACCCACAAAAGGACTCCAGGGGGTTAAATGATACTAAACTGCGAATTATCGAAAAATAAAGTTTTTTTTTTTCTAAATTCAAAAAAATAGTTTTCTACGATCCGCAAGGCCTAACTGAGATTAGAAAACGAGATCTGCGCGACGCTAGGCTGTGGGTTAAGAGGCTTGGCTCCTCCTGGACCAGGTAGGGACAGTTTAATCCCTCACAAGTCATCCCTCGCCTCACAATGGTCCCCGGGCCTAACTCGCGCCAGCCTAGCCTACCCCCCCGTCTCATTCACGCTTCCTCCCACGACATCTCGGGAGCTGGTTCTTCCCAACTCTGTGTGTATGTGTGTGTGTGTGTGTGTGTGTGTGTGTGTGTGTGTGTGTGTGTGTGTGTGTGTGTGTGTGGTTTTCGTCAAGTTACTAAGGCCTTTCTCTAACCTCGTAGCTCAATCTGAGTCCATGCAGTTTTTTTTTTTCCTTTTTTACCTTCAAATCTTTCGTATATTCATGTGGTGTCTAGCTGGCTGGCTGGCTAGATGATGTGGTATACCCAAGCATAACTGGTCCAGATGGCTCTCCACAGTCGTCAGTCTTCCTCGTCGAAGATCCTGACATGTACTGGCTTAGAGTCAGTCAGACCAACGTCATATCGAATCCTACATAACATTCTTTTACTTGTATCCATAACTTCCAGTGGATTTAATCATGCACACTCCTTCCAGTATGGCATTCCAGCGAGGACATTGCAAGCCAACGTAGGGATGGGTAAGACCTTCCACTGCAGACGTCATAAGAATCATCATAAGGGTTTATTTAGACCTCGGGGGTCGACGGGAGGAGGAGGAGGAACGGTGATGTTAACATCCCCTGGCGATAGATGGCAGCACACTAGCGGCGGCAGCAGCAGCAGTGAGGCTTCACTTCTCCTCACTCAATTTATCCTCCCCTCCCTTTCTGTCTGTCTGTCTCTCTCTCTCTCTCTCCCCCTCCCTTTCCCTTTTCTCTCTCTCCCCCTCTCAGCAGCGGCAGCAGCACCTGAGGGCGCCACATTTCCTTCTATTACGAGTCATCAAAGCCATCAAAGGGCGGCTGCCTGTAGCAGCCCCCGCGCCTCCGTCAGGGTAGAAAATGAGACGAGTGCCACGGATGTGATGCTCATCCCTGGCTGCCTGGCTAGGCAGGGCTAGGCCGGGACGGGCTGTGCTGGGCTGGGCTGGGAGTTGGGCTGAGCTCACCTCTCCCGTAGTGTGTGTGTGTACGGGGGAGAGAGTTTTGCATTTGTATCGCCCGTCTCTTAACTGTATATATGTACCATGTCTTTAATTTGTTTATATATATATATATATATATATATATATATATATATATATATATATATATATATATATATACCACAGCCTAATCCAAGTACCCATTTATCGACCAGAGCCGACTGGATGATGAACAGCGGGGTTAGGTGTAGGTCGACTTCCGCACCCAGGATTCGAACCATGCAGGCCCGTGTTGACTCATGGTCAGTAAGGCACGGAAGACCGTGTGTGTGTGTGTGGGGGGGGGGGTCAGGACTCACGGAGTGGGGGGAGAGAATGTAGGTCCCCCAGGTGTGAATCATGTATACATAACGAGAGAGAGAGAGAGAGAGAGAGGAGAGAGAGAGAGACGGGTCAGCAATGTCTGATGGATCGAGGCTCAGCCCATATCTGACCCGTCTACAGCATGTTTTCCCGGCCTCCTATAATGGTTGGCGACCACTTCACCACCATTACCACTTGAATAAGTGGCACTACACACAGTCCAGCCAGCCACCACTGACATTATGACAGTGGCGCTACACACACTCCAGCCACCACTGACATCAAAACAGTGGCACGACACCTTCTACATCCTCCACTATACACCACAACCCTGCCACCACTGTATATACACACACATCCCAGCCATCACCACAGTGGTGCTACACCCACCACTGCACAACAACCCTGCCACCACTACCATAAAAACCAACAAAAAATCTCACTACGTCACGTATCGCAAAAAAAAGAAAAAATAATAATAATAATTGATCAACCGGTTGTTTGAACAATCACCCTTACACACGGCAAGACTCTCGCGCTGGATCTAAATCAACATCGAACCAACCAATCAATCAAGGTATGGAAGGATAGGACAAAGAAGGCGCTACACCACACGGGGCGATAGAGGTGGTCCTCCCGTCTCTAGGGGACGACGAGGTCGCCCTAGGATGCACCACCTACCCCTCCCACCCCGTACAACATGATGTCGTGTGTGATTAGCATTATATTAGCCCCCGTGAGTCTGACAGTCTCCTCTATGTATCACTTGGTCATCTGGTGCCAGCGTCCGCCCCACTCACAGCTGACCTGCTCCAGCAAGTTAATCCTCCTCATATATCACACCGATATATATATATATATATATATATATATATATATATATATATATATATATATATATATATATAAATATATATATATATATATATATATATATATATATATATATATATATATATATATATATATATATATATATATTCCTATGAGTCCACGGGGAAATGAAACACGATAAGTTCCCAAGTGCACTTTAGTGTAATAATCACATCAGGGGAGATACAAGAAAGAAATATAACAGTCAGTTGATATACAACGAAGAGACGTACTATTTGCCATCTCCCACATTAGCGAGGGAGCGTTATATATATATATTTATACAGCCAGAAAATGACCAACATACACATAAACACACACACACACACATACATACATACACAAAAACACCGACAACACACCAACAGATACACACAGATACGAACATACGCACATAGCCAATTCACAGAGCAAGACGCAAAACAAACAAAGCCAATAAAGAGAGCAACACACACACACACACACATATACACAAACAAAGCGAATAAAGAGAGCAACACACACACACACACACACACACACACACACACACACACACACACACACACACACACATATAAACAAACAACTAAAACGGAATACAGTGATGCCAACAACCACATTCTCACCACAGACTCCTTGACTATATATTACACAAGTCGGCCAGAAAACCCACTACAAAGACAAGGACAATGGAGGACCTAGACAGCCACATAAACAGGGATACAACAGGGCGACACCACATACCAGCGTGAGGGGGAGGATGGGGTGTGGGGGGGGGATGTAACACATGATGATTGCGCCACACGCCCTCCCTCAACACATAACAACAAAAACGTCTCATAAATTACAGAAAAATGCACACACACACACACACACACACACACACACACACACACACACACACATATATATATATGAATAATGTACAAGTGTATATATGTTTATGTCTGTGTGTGTATATATATGTATACGTTGAGATGTATAGGTATGTATATTTGCATGTGTGGACGTGTATGTATATACATGTGTATGTGGGTGGGTTGAGCCATTCTTTCGTCTGTTTCTGCAAGCGGAAACACTGCGAGCGAGAAGTCGCCTTCGACGAGGCTCTGCATCACCGCCAGCGGATGGAAAGGAGTACAACGCTTCGGGCATTTTCCTGCCCCTTGCAGGAGTCCAACTTGCCCTGCTCCCGAGTGGAGCACGGACTAGAAGCTCCAGTAAAACCCACAAAAGGACTCCAGGGGGTTAAATGATACTAAACTGCGAATTATCGAAAAATAATCAAAGTTTTTTTTTTCTAAATTCAAAAAAATAGTTTTCTACGATCCGCAAGGCCTAACTGAGATTAGAAAACGAGATCTGCGCGACGCTAGGCTGTGGGTTAAGAGGCTTGGCTCCTCCTGGACCAGGTAGGGACAGTTTAATCCCTCACAAGTCATCCCTCGCCTCACAATGGTCCCCGGGCCTAACTCGCGCCAGCCTAGCCTACCCCCCCGTCTCATTCACGCTTCCTCCCACGACATCTCGGGAGCGGGTTCTTCCCAACTCTGTGTGTATGTGTGTGTGTGTGAGTGTGTGTGTGTGTGTGTGTGTGTGTGTGTGTGTGTGTGGTTTTCGTCAAGTTACTAAGGCCTTTCTCTAACCTCGTAGCTCAATCTGAGTCCATGCAGTTTTTTTTTTTTTCCTTTTTTACCTTCAAATCTTTCGTATATTCATGTGGTGTCTAGCTGGCTGGCTGGCTAGATGATGTGGTATACCCAAGCATAACTGGTCCACATGGCTCTCCACAGTCGTCAGTCCTCCTCGTCGAAGATCCTGACATGTACTGGCTTAGAGTCAGTCAGACCAACGTCATATCGAATCCTACATAACATTCTTTTACTTGTATCCATAACTTCCAGTGCATTTAATCATGCACACTCCTTCCAGTATGGCATTCCAGCGAGGACATTGCCAGCCAACGTAGGGATGGGTAAGACCTTCCACTGCAGACGTCATAAGAATCATCATAAGGGTTTATTTAGACCTCGGGGGTCGACGGGAGGAGGAGGAGGAACGGTGATGTTAACATCCCCTGGCGATAGATGGCAGCACACTAGCGGCGGCAGCAGCAGCAGTGAGGCTTCACTTCTCCTCACTCAATTTATCCTCCCCTCCCTTTCTGTCTGTCTGTCTCTCTCTCTCTCTCTCCCCCTCCCTTTCCCTTTTCTCTCTCTCCCCCTCTCAGCAGCGGCAGCAGCACCTGAGGGCGCCACATTTCCTTCTATTACGAGTCATCAAAGCCATCAAAGGGCGGCTGCCTGTAGCAGCCCCCGCGCCTCCGTCAGGGTAGAAAATGAGACGAGTGCCACGGATGTGATGCTCATCCCTGGCTGCCTGGCTAGGCAGGGCTAGGCCGGGACGGGCTGTGCTGGGCTGGGCTGGGAGTTGGGCTGAGCTCACCTCTCCCGTAGTGTGTGTGTGACGGGGAGAGAGTTTTGCATTTGTATCGCCCGTCTCTTAACTGTATATATGTACCATGTCTTTAATTGTATATATATATATATATATATATATATATATATATATATATATATATATATATATATATATATACCACAGCCTAATCCAAGTACCCATTTATCGACCAGAGCCGACTGGATGATGAACAGCGGGGTTAGGTGTAGGTCGACTTCCGCACCCAGGATTCGAACCATGCAGGCCCGTGTTGACTCATGGTCAGTAAGGCACGGAAGACCGTGTGTGTGTGTGTGGGGGGGGGGGTCAGGACTCACGGAGTGGGGGGAGAGAATGTAGGTCCCCCAGGTGTGAATCATGTATACATAACGAGAGAGAGAGAGAGAGAGAGAGAGAGAGAGAGAGAGAGAGAGAGAGAGAGAGAGAGAGAGAGAGAGAGAGATCTAAGGCAAGACAGGTATACGAGGGAAGATTAACAACGGCGGCTATGACAAGGTAGTTGACTCAGCCGCTGAGGTTGGCAAACGGTCGTGGTCAACAGTGTGGACGCCTGTCCCCCCAACACCAAGATGTCTCCCCACCAACACCAAGATGCCTCCCCACCAACACCAAGATGCCTCCCCACCACGACCCCCACAGCAAGATGCCTCCCCACCAACAGTGAGGGACGACCGCTCCCCACATCAAGATGCCTCCCCACCAACAGTGAGGGACGACCGCTCCCCACAGCAAGATACCTCCCCACCAACAATGGGGACGCCCGCACCACACAGCAAGGCACCTCCCCACCAACAGTGAGGACGCCCTTCCCCCACAGCGAGATGCCTCCACGCCAGCAAACATGTAACAGGCAACGAAACTTCCTCCATACTCCATATATACCTCCGTAACTCTATACACTCAAGTCTGTCTCTTACATAACCTTATATCTTTATACACTTAAGTGTTTATTCGAGCGCCTGTAATGTCTTGTCTATCCTTGCCAGAGCCTCCCCAGCGGTATATGTGTTATCAAGGCGATTGCTATGTCCAGCACATTCTTTGGCGATGGGGAGCAGCAACTCTGCGAGAACGGCGGGGGGAGGGGAGGAGAGGCAAGTAGGTCGGTCTCGAGAGGCAGGGGGGAGCAGGCAGGCAGGTTTCGAGAGCGGGGAGGGGGGGGGGGTGGCAAGCAAGCAGGTATCGAAAGCGTGGGAGAGGAGACAGGTCTCGAGAACCCGGGGAGCAGGTAGGTTTACTACTACAACTACTACTACCACTACTACTACTACAACTGTTACTATTACTTCTACTACCACTTGACGCAGGCAAGTGAGGAGGTGGCAGAAAAGGGTAGGTGGCAGAGGGATGGAAGCGTCAGGAGGAGGAGGAGGAGGAGGATGGCAAGTGGTAACGACTACAGGACAGTAGGTCCAACCAACCATCCAGATGGGCTGACTGCCCCGCGTCCGCCACCCGACCGTTAAATGAGGCGACCCGCTCTGATGCGCTCCGTGATCTCTCTCTCTCTCTCTCTCTCTCTCTCTCTCTCTCTCTCTCTCTCTCTCCCCTAACGACCTAGCCCTCCCTATATGCCTTCTATACCCTGACCCCCTCCCTGGGGAGTCCCTCTTCTTTCTGTAGGTCCCCTCCAAGCTGGCCCGGCCTTACCTCCACGACTTGTCCTGCACTCACTACCTGTTGCCAACATCTTCCCTACAGACTGCTCCTATACTTGGCCTCTCCTCAGGTCCATTCCTCCTTTGGCCCATATCTCCTCAGGTCCGTCCTACCCTTGGCCCATCTCTCCCTGGGTCCGTCCTACCCTTGGCCCATCTCTCCTCAGGTCCGTCCTACCCTTGGCCCATCTCTCCTCAGGTCCGTCTCATCCTTGACAAGGTCCTGGCTTGCTTTATCTTACTACCCTGCTATGACCGGGAGGCCAACGCATAAGACAAGACCGCGCACCACCAACGCACCAGAGACCTCAGGCTAACAAGGAGCTAACGCAGGAAGTCCATCTAAACACACCGAGAAAGGGCTGGTAAATCCATCACCCTAATTACCTTCGTAAGGTCTGACTAATTAGGCTTCTTCATACACCAGCGCGCTGGATCACATGTGCACTCTGAAGATTAATGGATGTTAAATTTACTCCATACGCCCGGAGGCAATAGGTCTTCCCACGCGAGACTTGGGCAAGATTAATCAAGGGGCATGTGCGTTTCTTAACGTCAAAAGGGCCAAGATTAATATCACCACCCTCCGAGCATACTAAGGTTCATTATACCCGATACTGCAAGGTATGTTTGTTTTCTAAGCCAAGAGATTAATATCTATTTGACCCCTCGAGTACCCGAGGCCATTAATGCATCACCAAACGAATGGTATATTTACGTCTATCTCCCGTCAAGTGGCCAGGATCCATACCCCCGGACTATACATAGTTCATTATACCTCATTAATAACAGTTCACAAAGGCGAACGCTCGAACTCGCCCCGTCAAGGCCGTTGCAGGGGGTGCGCGCGTTGAAGAAGGTTCCCCCCCCCCCCCCCGCCGACAACCACCTCTGCACAACAGCATGGCCAGATACACCACCTACATGCACGCGGCCCCCCACACACACACACACACCATCAAACCATAATCTAAAGCACCATTAAGCCTCTTGATTCTTCCCATAAAACACTAATAAACACGGTAAGTAAATCTGGCTCTAATGATAATCATTTCCTCTAAATCAGCAATGCTTACTAGCGTCCAAATGCGAGGTTGGTGGTAAAAAGGGCGAGTTAAAATATTCAATTATTGCACGCGACCCGTCACACAATTTTCTCCTTGAAGTTAAACGGAAATATATTAACAGTGTGCTGGTTAAAAATCTACCAACTCCTCTCTCCCGGCACACACACACACACACACACACACACACAGAGAGAGAGAGAGAGAGAGAGAGAGAGAGAGAGAGAGAGAGAGAGAGAGAGAGAGAGAGAAGGGCATTTTGCACATCACTTTCTCCACACCACACGAACTATGGCACTCGGGGTTTGGGGGAACAAAAAACAAAACACTGACAACAGCGCGAAATATTGCCGAGTTAACGACTTGTTTCTTACACAAGCTCCCATTTTATCTTTACTTATACGCACTAAGAGTGTGGTCGCGCGAAGGGGCACGTTCTTAATACTAATCTTTGAATCATCCATCAAGTCTTGACTTACAAAAGTTCTCTTCGAAAAACGCTGATAACAACAAATTGCTTCAGTACTTAACGGTACGTTTCTTTTTTTTTTTTTTTAACACTCAACACACACGATACGGTCTATCTCATCTCACGGTTCACCATGCACCAGTAACGAAGTGTGTGTGTGTGTGTGTGTGTGTGTGTGTGTGTGTGCTCGAAGCTGTAAAGAGAGGGCAAGATCCAGCCGCCCCTCACTCTAAGCGAGGTTCATTATACCTCACTAACGCTGTTTGTACAGACTGAACACTGAACTCGTTTCACCAAGGCCGTCGCGTGTGTGTGTGTGTGTGTGTGAGTGTGCGCGCGCACACATCTAGTACCGTTTGAAGCATGTACCCCCCCAACACTCACACACCCTACCATTTCCACTGATGTGCAAGTGTAGCGCGCACCAAACAACCCACCTTACATCAATGTAACACGTAACTCAGCCCGTCTTGCTTGAATCTTCTAATACACCGGCCGCAGTAAACATGTCAAACAAGAACTACCATTAAAATGCTTATTTTCCTTAAGACTGGCAATGCTTTCCTAGCGTCCACAGCCAGAAAGGCTACAAAGAGGGCGCAAATATACTTAAATTATTGCATGGGGACCCGTCACACAATTTTCTCCTTGGGAGTTAAATGGAAATATATCAACGGTGTACTGGGTCAACTCTCCTGACTGTCTAGCTGGCTCTGTTTGGCGACGGGATCATCCTACAGGGAAACATCAACCTTCTCTCTTCCTCCACACGAACTATGCCACCTCAAGGGGAAAAAAAATAAATAACAGCGAAATATGGCCGCGTTAGCAACTCGACCTCTCCAACGTTGCCTTTTGCCATTTTAGTTTTTTTTTTCAACAAAATTTGGAGGCTGGTAGAGGAAGCAATGTGTTCTATTATTGTTTATAGATCAACCCCTCAGCAAATACTTTCCTTTCTTCAGTATAATACCTTCTACGTCATTAGCGATGATAAAAATTCAGAAGGATTTTATAACTTTGAATGTCGCAGTTTATATATATTAACAACTGTAGTTTTCTGATCCCAAACTTCTCTCCAAAGAGCTTATGTAAAAAGATATTCAGACCAAACAAGGTACAAAACTGTTTGTCTGAATGTTCAAAGCGGTTATCCACACACGACTACAAAATCGTCTTTGTAGTCTACAAGAGTTCGCTTTACAGAGTACACAATTATCTGTTGACGGAGGGGGCTCATCTTACAAATCATATGACTGATTGTCTATGCAAGGTTCAAGGCTCTTCTTTTGATAAGTCGGGCGAGCAGTAACTGTTTGCCTCAGAGGAATCCCGTGCGGTACAAACAGTACCCATGTGTTTACCATCGCAAGGCAAACAAGAAATCGCACGTACGTCTGGCACGGACGCTGCTCCTATCTGCGTTGGGGGGGGGCATCCAAAACATCAATCAATGTAGAGTACACAATATTTACGTACACAGAGTACACATCATTTATCTAGAACAAATAACCAAAACGGCGGGGATGGGAGAGAGAGAGAGAGAGAGAGAGAGAGAGAGAGAGAGAGAGAGAGAGAGAGAGAGAGAGAGAGAGAGAGAGAGAGAGGAGCGGCATATGGCAACACTAACGGCGGTGGCGGGTGGAGGAGAGGACAAGAGGGGCGTAACCCCAGCACACGATGATGTCTCACTCCGTCACGAGTTATTATGCTTAAGCTTCTCTATTATTTACCCTGCCCAAGATAAATCTATTGTCCCAACTTATTCACTTATTAATTTCCCGAGAAATGGACCGTAAACTTCGAGGAAACGTATAATTCATTCTCAGGGGGCAACACCTGTAAATTTGAGAACCAAAATTTTGGCTAAAGGAACACCAATGTTTACGGTCTTCAGTACATATGCGTCAATGCACTTGGAAGTGGTTTGCTCTGACCATTAAATCACACTATGAGTAGATGAGGCTGGTTTGGGTTACAAGGAGTAATGACACTTACGAGCGGAATATCAGTGTAAGTTAACCTTACACATATTTTGCAAGGAAATATTCGTTTACAACGTACAGATATTCGTGTCAGACGATGGCTGAGTCTTTTGAAGACATGATGGCCTGGTACATGACCTCAGTCTTTCTACTTAAGGTTCGTACCGTCGTGCTCAAGTGTCGTCTTGCTGGAGGAGTTAATTTATTATGTTCACAAGTGACGAGAGAGTCTTGTCAAGATATTCTTGGGAGCTACAGTAATATTCAGTACATTATATATTCTCTTACTCAACCCTGACCCCCCAATCGTCACTATGGATACACCTTAAACCTACGACCGATCAATCTTGAAACCAAACACGAAGTACGTATCATTTTGCGAACGATACATCTGCCACTCACGAACGACAAACCCAATATCCCACGGACGATATTACAGCCACCCCACGAATGATCCACCTTCCACTCACGAATGATACACCTGACATTCACGAATGATACACCTTCCATTCACGAATTATACACCTTCCATTCACGAATGATCCACCTTCCACTCACGAATGATACACCTGCCATTCACGAATGATACACCTTCCATTCACGAATGATCCACCTTCCACTCACGAATGATACACCTGCCATTCACGAATGATACACCTTCCATTCACGAATGATACACCTTCCACTCACGAATGATCCACCTTCCACTCACGAATGATACACCTGCCATTCACGAATGATACACCTTCCACTCACGAATGATACACCTTCCACTCACGAATAACACTCCACTTAACGAATGATACTCCACAATTCGCACGGTACCTGACAATACACTACTTTCATTCTCAGTTCATTTTTTTCAATGTTTCCTCGAACGCTTCCACTGAAAATATTTCTAAAAGCAGAAACATAAGCTACCAACCTCTTTCCTGTGAACTTTCCGCCACATTTTCTACGAGGCAAGAACGTATTCACCTCAGCGTTACCACGGGTGACAGGTTTAAATAATCGTAATTTCCTGTTTTGTCGTTTCTGAGAAGAACGCCAAGGCACGGAATTTAAGAGAGCTTTATGAAAAACACAGAACCCGAAGCTTGAACAAAATCCAAACGCGAACCTTCAGGTTTTATAACACATATCACCTCCACTTGCCCAAAAAGATAAAATCCCATTTTCTTTGATCGTGATAACGTTTTCGGTTCGCCTGACCGTAATAAAGGGGTAACTGAACCTAATATCCCACCGGGGCAGTCGGCCAAGCGAAGATCTTAAGAGATGTTGGAAACTACGAGCTGGGACCCACTAACCCGGGTAAAAGAAAAGAGTCGAAGCGAGAAAAAGGCGCGAGAGGAGTATAAGTTCCTCCGTTTTGTTGTTATAGGGCGAGACACCTGGCGGCTGATGGGCGAAGCTGTGTAGCCCAGAGTCACCACACTGGGGAGTAGTGTGCAGTCCAACGTGCGGGTGAAGTGTGGGGCATGCAACAGCCCTGGTGGGGAGGAACATCCATAAGGGGAAAACATATTTCCGTCACACACTCAGCAACAGGAACGTATCTTTGAAAATCACATTCACATCTCCAGTTCTGTTGTGCCTCGTCCCTACCGTATAATAACAGGATCCCATAACTGCTGAGGGCACTTCCCAGGAGGCGCCGTCTGTCGAACTGAACAGCCCACATCTGGGGGAGGTTCAAGGGTTAATCGAGCCTTCCATCTCCTTCGGTCTACAACCGAGCGACTCCTCCGGGCGGCGCCTTGCATTAAGAAGGGGAGGTCGGGGTGGGTTGTTCTGGGGTAGCGAGGGCCTCCAGACGATAAGTGTATGGCTGTGATCCCCGTGCTGAGTGCCTCTGATAGGTGGGGGGTGCATTGGGTGAAGGGGGTTATACGTATGTAGTCAAGTATGGGGGGGAGGTGAGTGTGTGTGTGTCCACACGAGCGTATGTATATATGGAAGAGAGAGAGAGAGAGAGAGAGAGAGAGAGAGAGAGAGAGAGAGAGAGAGAGAGAGAGAGAGAGAGAATGTACATGATTATATGGCATTTGAGTGAGGAATTAAGGACATAGGATCTGAGCATATATGTACAATGAGGTATAAGTAAATCAAAATATTACAGTCTCGATTGTTTCAATTCATAATGTGATTATCTATTAATCATGGTCGTATTTTCAAGCTGTGATCCACAATGCTGGGAAAATTTACACCACAGATATTTTTTTGCTTTTATCAACGCATGTTCATTACGATCAAAAATCGAGGAAAGGACAAAAATGGCTTTTTTTTTTTTTTTGGCGCAACGAAATCTGTGGTCAAGACGCGACCCCTTGCTAAACCACCCGCCACACTCTCAGATGTGAAGGAGTTGTAAAGCGCTGCATCTCCTCACTGGCCAAGGACGGCAAGGCAAACAACAACACGTTCAGTAGAGAATGCTTGACGCCCCCCGTCAGCGTTCCCGGGGGTTCGAATATGCTACTTCGCAGACGGGCGCGCCACACACACACACACACACACACATCTGCCTCTGTCTTGTGTTCGGCGTCTCCTGAAGCCATGAGGTCACCACACACACTTCAACACATCCCAACCCGCTCCACTTCTTTGCCTACGGCAGCGCCTACTGCAGGAGAAGCCTCCGCACCATCCAAGAAAGAGAGGGCGATTGTTTTCCTCAAGGTCGAGCATTTCCTCAAGGCTGAGTATTTCCACATGGTTAAACATTTCCCCAAGGTAATGTCCTCAAGTTCGAGCATGTCCTTAAGGCTGAGTCCTATTCCACAAGGTTAATCATTTCCTCGAGTATTGCCACAATTGAGCATTTCCTCGAATACAACTCCCCCTACCACTCGCCCGCCCCGAATCATGTCGCCGTTATATTGTACTACGGGGCGGCGTCAGAGCGACGCTTGGTTCCTTGTTTCCACGTAAAGCCGACACAGACCACATCACTCACACTGGGTTAACCTCAAGCATTCTTTACGACAATCTGTCAACGACGCTGAGCAATATCTGTCACGGTCAACGTGCGTTATGTTGCCGGGCGACTGCTCGCGTTTCTATTTCCCTAAGAACTTTAAAAGGACTCTACTTCCCGAAGAACTTTAAAAGGATTCTATTTCCCGAAAAACTTTAGATCCTGGTGTATGAGAGAACGGGGACTCAGGAACTGTGTGTGTGTGTGTGTGTGTGTGTGTGTGTGTGTGTGTGTGTGTGTGTGTGTGTGTGTGTGTGTGAGGGAAGATTGGTATGTCGTCCGTGGGTATAGACTCAGAGATGTCTGTGAGTGTCTCTAAGGGTAGAGACCCGAGATATGTCTGTGAGTGCGTCTGAGGGTTTGAACTCAAAGACATACTTGTGAGTACGTCTGAGGGTAGGGACTCACACATGTCTGTGAGTACGTCTGATGGAAAAGACTCAACGACGTGTCTGTGAGTGTCTCTGAGGAGTAAAGACTCGAGATATGTAAGGAACAAGAGACACCACCTTGGCACCAGCACAACCCGTGGCTCCCAACACCACAAACAGTGTCTAAGTAGCCCAGTCCAGTGCAACCCTCCCTCCCCTCACTCTTACCTCACGATCCTCCCTCCACCATCACCACCTCATTACCAATTGTTCCTCGCCCTCCTCCCTCTATTCTCTCCTCCTCCTCCTCCTCCTCTCACCACCCCTGAGCCATATATCTCCGGGGTTATTTACTTAATGATATAAATGTCTGGGGGGGCCAGCCAGTGTTTACGGTATTTTTCCCCCAAAGCCCGCACACCACCCCTCTCCACACCGCCCCTTACACACACCCAGGCACGGTTAAGCAGGCCCATCCCAGCCCCCAGTACATCCCAGGGTGGGTGGGTGGGTGGCAGCGGCGCGTGGCGTGGGGTGGTGTGTAAGGGCGGCACCCGCCTGACACAAGGACCAGCCACCCACCCACCCCCAGCCCAGCAGCAAATTACTCGCACACACACACACACACACACACACACACACACACACACACGATGCTGCCAGACACGTCTCTCTCTCTCTCTCTCTCTCTCTCTCTCTCTCTCTCTCTCTCTCTCTCTCTCTCTCTCTCTCTCTCGACACCCGGGGTAAGTGTTTGGTGGGAATCGTGTTGGGTGTTGGAGAATCATATACTGTGGCGGTGGTGGTGGTGGTGGTGGTGTACTGTGGGTGCGGCTGTGGGCAAGTGGTGGTGGTAGACGACGAAGGAGACGAAACCCTTTAACCTAATAGTGTTTGTTGTTCTGATCATGTGCGGAACGTTCCTTTAGCTTTAAGTGTTACGCAAAAATACATCGTGTATTTAACGCTTTCAAGTGTAGTATGATTTGGTCGGATAACTATACACTGTTCACACATTGCCTGAAAAAAAGAAAATGAATTGCCTGATTCGGAACTGAATCTGGAGACAATACATCGTATACATAATGTATGAATAAATTTATCTGATTTGACCAGAAACCTGAATACAAAAGTTTAGGAGCCACGAACCGTGAAATGGCAACCAAGACGGCCCCTAAACCTCCCTCCCCAAGACCACAGGTCAACCAAGGTCGTCGAAACACGACCAGGAGGACAGACACCAAGGACGGCCTGGCAGTTCGACCAGAGACAACCACAGTGGGTCAACTTTGACCCCCCCCCCCCCGCCAGCCTCCCTCCCAGGGTCAAGGCGGAGTGACTTACTGACCTGACCCCACTCGGCAACCACATACAGCCTGAGGGGGAGGGGTGGGGGGGGGAGGGAAGTAGGCAACCAACCACAGCTCTGGTGGTTGTGGTGGGTGGTAGTGGTGGTACGACCACAGGAAACACGAGGCTATCCCCATTCATCTCCCAAACACGGCCGGAGATGACCACCGGCGATAGGACACGACCACTCGAAGGTAGGAGCCCCTGGTAGAAACGACCCAGACGACCACAGATGGGAGATCACTCCACAAGGCGACCAGTGACGTCTGATGGTGCTTTAAGAAAGAGAAAAGAAAAACGACCATACGCGACCACACAACCCGGGAGGATCCGAAAACGACCAGTACTGGTTATCAGAGACGAGAGATGGTGCCAATGAACGACACAACCTCATCAGGGAGACAGCGACTGGTCTACTGGTAACTGGAGACGACCACAGGAGTGTCACCAAAGACGACCGAATAGAAACCACACACAATCCAAGACAACCAGGCACGACTCCCAAGTGAAGAGGAACGACACAATCAGTCATAAGCGACCACTGTCGACCAGAAACGACCACAGATAACTAGATGTTACCGCCCCCCCCCCTCCCTAAATAGGCCTGCAGGTGGTCAGAGAAGACCACAAGCTGACCAGACGCGATGCCAATTAAACGACAGAGATAAACATAAAGACGACGACAACACAGCCATCATCACGAACGACAACTAGACCAAACACGACCGCAAGGACAGGGAACGACCAAATACACCCGAAGACGACACGACTTAACCACCAAACGACCAGAGACTACTCCCAACGACCTCAAAACCAGATACGACCCGACACACGACGACAGAATATAAAGAAAAAAAAAACGACCAGAAATCACCGAGACAGACACGGGGGTCTCTAAACACGCCCGAGGGAGGGCAGCCTGCAGCTAGGGGAGGCTCAGAGGGCCTTGGGCCTCCCCTACCTTCTCTCCCTCCCCCCACAAGACTGACCGCCCGTCTACGGTATCTACCCCCGGCATCTGGCGAAGAGGGTGGGGATGGAGGGGGCTCCCCTTACCTCACCTCGGCCAGGACCTGAGATCACACTGAGATAACCCCCACACTACCTACCTCTCTCTTCCTCTACCTCCTCCTCCTCCACCTCCTGGATCCAAGGACCCGACATCACACTGAGATAACCCCACACTACCTACCTCTCTCTTCCTCTACCTCCTCCTCCTCCACCTCCTGGATCCAAGGACCTGACATCACACTGAGATAACCCCACACTACCTACCTCTCTCTTCCTCTACCTCCTCCTCCTCCTCCTGGATCCAGGCGGACACTACGGGTATCGAGAGCCAACCCTCACCGGAGATGGGGTACCGAAGGAGAGCCGGCCGAACTCACAAGTTCCTTGCCCGTTTTCTGTCGTAATTTCGACAGACTGAGCCTTCTGATGATCCAATTCTGCCAATTCGTTAAAAAAAAAAAAAAGTAGACATAGTATCTTCTTTCTTTTCGTAAACTTCTGAAAATTGTCGAGCCAGATGTCAAACATCATTCTATTGCTATTGTAAAACAACAGATATTTACATCAATTCTTCTGAACCAATCCTTATCCATACATGGAATACATACATACAAGTAGCTTTGTACTGAGAATTGTTCGTGTATGAAACTGGGGATCGCCAACCCCACGTCCACAAGGTGGCCATAGGGATGTGTAACACCTTTGGTGTCCACCTGTTACCACAGATACGACGGAGAATACATTCGAGGGTGCTGCATCTGGAGTTGTTTGATCGTCTTGATTTACCGTCAAACACTCCAGACCCCTTCCTTGCTCCCTCCACTCCCCCAATTTCTGTCCTAACTGACCTAACCTTAACCCAATGCACGATGGGTCGAACCCCGGCTCTTTACCTTCTACTAAATCTCACTTTCTCTCTAAGCTATCCCTTGAACTTCCCCCCCCCTCTCCTTCCTAGGAAGGCCTTTTCCTATCATCATCATCATTCATTCTCTCACTCCAGGGTGTGGGACAAGCCAGAGGAGTGGAGTGGTGCAGAGGGGCTTTGGGTAGCCCTGTACTGTGGTTCTGGTGTAGTGCGGTGTCATGTGATGATCTGTGGTTGGGGATGGTATGGTTTAAGTGTGGGATAGAGCAGTGTGGAGAGGACAGGAGACATAGGATAGGGGTGGTGTGGTGTGGTGTGGAGTGTAGTGGTCTGTGGTTAGCAGGCGACACAGATACCATGGTATGGTGAGCTTCTATGACACTCCCACCCCAACTGCTTACAGTGCCGGGCTCACCATTACCCCGTCACCGTGACTCTCCCAACACCAATCCACACCCCCATCCCCGGGTAAAGCCGAGGACCCAAACTACGTTACGACACCTCCCTCCCTCTACATCCGGGCTCGGGGCGGGCGGCGGAGCAGCCTAATGCCGTAATAAATACGGTAAGAACGACGAGACAGGACTGAGAGAGAGAGAGAGAGAGAGAGAGAGAGAGAGAGAGAGAGAGAGAGAGAGAGAGAGAGAGAGGTGGGGGGGAGAGAGGGCGTCTGTAGCGGGGGAGGTACTACTGCCTGGAAAGACCCGGCACCTTGATTAGCGGCGGCCGGTAAATTCAAGAGCCGTGAGGGGGCGGGCGGGCAGGGGGGAGGGGCTTCCCTTCCCTTCGTCAGGCAGGTCCTTACGGCTAATTGTCCTGCCGGCGAGGTTGTTGGCCCGTTTGTTGGACGCGGCCACCTGGCGGCGACCCCCTGGACTGGAGGGCCTTATTAAATTCTCGAGCTTGGCTGCACCACATCCCCCACCCCCCTTCCACGCCATGTTAATGGCTCCTCGTGAGGTGTCGACGGGTCTCCACGCCCCCCGCCCGCCACGCCCTCGCCCATACACAACGGGAAACATAATCGACTTCCACGGAAAACAGATCCGAACCAGGTAACTGGGAGATGAATACAGATCTGTAGTTACTGTAGCGAGTAAATACAGCTGAAAGATGCGACGAATTTCGACACACGACGCAGCCTTTCTGTAGGGAGTCACTTATGGCCACCATAACGTCAGACGATCATCTCCAACATACAGCGAACAAATCTACAGAAGTTCGATCGCATCAGTACGGCAGCGACGGACGGGGTCGTCTCGTTTCGAACCTGAACCTCCGACGGTTCGTTTCGTTCCAGTCGTGAGGAACGGACGCACACAGGGGCACCCGGAGAGAGTAACGGAGCGGCGGGGCAGGTGCACACAGAAGCACTTTGCCCTCCAACTGCCTCACAGCCGTGGCATACATACCTCCAACCCTGCCCGTGTGGTGGGAGGGGACGACTGGCACTGGAGAGGAGAGAGGGGGGGCCACCGTGGAGCGGAGAGCTGGTGGCCGCAAATGAGGCCACTGCCCGGCCTTCAAGCAGACAGTGACTGGCTGACAGGTGTGGCAGCGGAGGGGCATTTAGATAAGCCACCTGGGTGGACTGGCCCGACCAGGAACACCAGCGCCCTCAGGAGCCCGTGAGAGAGACTGTAAATTTAAAGCGTCTGGTCAGACGGGTGGAGGTGCCAAAGGGCGGCAGCGCGCTGCCCTCTAGTGCCGACCTCCTGCTGGGGGAGAAAAGGTTTGCGAACCACTCCTGATGCACGGGCCTCCTCCTCGGCTGACCTAGCTCTCGCATATCGACCAAGCCCGGCAGCCAGACACAGTAAGAGACAATTACGAATAACGATCCTCAAATACTACGTCATTAACTGCTTCTTTAAGACGATTGGAAGACAGATCATTGGGGTTCTTTGAGGTCGCGAACCGTCACTCTCAGTAAGGTGTTGTCTAGTCCCCATATATGTTACGGTACACCTGTAATGTACACAACGGAGTGTGTAATGTGGGCTACTGTATACGGGGAGGGAGTTTTACACTCGTGGATCTTCGTCCCCAGAACACTATAGTTATAAAACCTTTTTAAGCTTCCGTGTGTGTGTGTGTGTGTGTGTGTGTGTGTGTGTGTGTGTGTGTGTGTGACGTAATACAAAGCAGGTAGAGAGCGTAGCCGGATGTTTATTAATATCGCTGCTTGGGTGCCATGCCAACCATCTGACGCCGTCTGGGACACAGAGGAAATGAGCCATAAAATGTAAAGACTCAAAACTCTACACATATTCATTTATAATAAAGATAAAATATAGTACTAGTAGCAGTAGTAGTAGTAGTAGTAGTAGAGTAGTAGTAGTAGTAGTAGTAGTAGTAATAATAATAATAATATAATAATAATAATAATAATAATAATAATGATAACGATGTGAACCCCTAAAGAACAGCGTGACGTCAGCAGGAGTGGGAGACGCAAGGCTGAAACACACAGCCTTATGAAGCAGTACCGAACCATCGGGAGACGCAAGATAACACATACACAGACTTCTGAAGCAGTATCGAACCTCCGTTCGATACCATAACCCTCGATGGTATTTCAAAACATCACCAGCTGTTCCCCAGCACGACCCTGGCACGTTTCTGGTGCCGTTTTCTATCACAAACGTTCGACGCAATACAAGTTTTACGAACCTTCGCCTCGCAGCTGGTAGGCCCAGATTCGAACCCCGGCTCGCGGGAAGAAAGTGTCTACAAGCTGAGTCCTAAGTTAGACAGAAGGTTCAAAATCGAGGCGTTTATTACCCTGAAGACATGCATGAAGCCCTCGCCAAGATGCATGACAGAGCCACACTGACTGCTGGTCATCGGCCTCTCCCTCTCCTTTCCCACACTCCTGACCGAACCTAAACTCCTCCTGGCCTCCTCACCCGTTCCACACTCCACCCCCTGACACCACACTCTCCTCCTCCCTACCACCTGTACTGCTCAGGACTAAGGGCAGGCGAAGGGCGGTGGGAGGCACACGGACTTGACTTTGGGATAATAAGTTTAGATTGACAGATCACAATGTCAATTCTCGAGTGTGTGTGTGTGTGTGTGTGTGTGTGTGTGTGTGTGTGTGTAGGAAGCAGTGGGTGGTAGAGGCTTGGGGGAGGGGAGAGGGAACACGTGGTGGTGATGGTGGTGGAGGGTGAGGTCTGCTGGCCCACAACGCACTCCTCTATCAGTGTCGGGAGGGAGGTGGGGGCGCGCCGCCCTCACTCGCACCTGCCACGCCACACTCCAACGTTCCACGCACTCCTCACCTCCTCCTCCCCCCATGCCGTTATGTCTGGTCACGCACCCTACATCCACCCCCCTCCCCCTCCCTCCTTTCTCTCCCCCAGGCCAGTCAGTGAGGGGAGGGGGCGTTGTGTTGGGGGGGTTTGGGGGTGGGAACGTGCCAACGAATACATTACCGCCCTGTCGCCAGCCACCTCCCTCCCTACCACACACCTGATACAAGGTGGTGACACAAGACCCTCCCGTGACCCTCTACCCACGTAAACAACCTCCCCATCACCTCTGATGGCCTTGTCACCCCATCAATGAACACACTAACCATCCTTGATATCGCCGCAACATATCTCGCTAACCCGCAGGCCCTACAAATAGGCTAAGTCTGCCTCTAATTAAGCTAAGAGTTCCCTCCAGGTGCTGTAAAGTCTCTCTCTCTCTCTCTCTCTCTCTCTCTCTCTCTCTCTCTCTCTCTCTCTCTCTCTCTCTCTCTCTCTCTCTCTAACAGCTGTCTCGATAACAACAGAAACGGATTAATTCGTCCCAGTACGGAATGGAGTGCCACTCCTCCAACTGGGGAGGAGGATGTGGTGGCCCTAAATACCTTCACGACAGATGTGAGAGTCCAAAGCAATCCGACTTATCAACTCTCTCAACCTGACCTTAAAAAACTCGACCCGCTCATACCGAACCGCACACCGCTGGTTCTCTTTCCCCTCTTCTATAGACATTACTTCGGTCCCTTACCACCCCGGTAGCTGACTGCTTGTATGCCTCCGCCATGTGCAAGACCAACACTCAGTGCCAGGGAAACTCATATACGTCACTAAGTTTACTGTGCGGCCACGGGAGACTTTTGAAGTGCAGGAAGCTGTGACGTCTGCTTCTTTCCTTACACCACCCAACTCTAGGAACACTTTTACCCTCTCGTGTCTTCCCTAACAACTACGACCATACGCTCATTCACAAGATGCTTTTGAACTTCCTCCGAACAAATTTTTTCTCTTCTTTCCTTACTTTCTCTGCATCTTCATATACTCCAATTAAAGACCTGGCCTTGAGGAGGGATGTAATCCGCCAGCGAAGCCTTCGAAGTAAAAGCGAAATTAATGACTGAAAATCATATATAAACACACGATACAAACATAGGCAAATGGAAAGAGAGATATATATATATACGTAGACCTCTCCTCCCGCCACATGCTGATGATAAAACACATCACCACACCATGGCCTGCTACCACCATCAACTCTGTCTTGGGGAGTCGTTTTCGATACCTCCCGCAGGCCTTCCTTCCCTAGGTCAGCGGACCAGCCTCCAAGACGTGCCCTGGAGGCACGAACGTACTCTCCATACCACGCCACACTATGACCAGGAACACGGACCTCCATCAAAACAGACACCCCCTCCACTATGACCAGGAACACGGACCTCCACTGAAACAGACACCCCCTCCACTATGACCAGGAACACGGACCTCCATCGAAACAGACACCCCCTCCACTATGACCAGGAACACGGACCTCCTTTTAAGCAGGCAACACGCTCTGCTGTTTCTGCCATCTACACATATTTTTGTTTGTTTTTTTGTATCCCAGACAAGCCGGGGAGTCCATACGCCATGAAGAACTCCCTCTCTTTTTTTTCTTGTTTGTTTGTTTTCCGTAAGTAAATAAATCCTCACGCTTGATATATTTGCATTTTTGTGTCCTCCCTTTCGCTTTAGACGACATAGTTATAATGACCTGAGGTTTATACACAATGATTCAACGCCAATGGAACCAGCAAAACTAACAAATTTTGAGACGTTTTATTAACCCATGTCCGGCCTGGTAGCAGCTCGTCTCGACAAAAACAATAGCCCCGCAGAAAAAAAAAAAAAAAGCAGAAAGAAAACGTAATAAGCGAGAAAAAACACTAATAGGTTAAGCAAGAAAAAGCTAAACACAAAAAAAGGCAAAGAATAATAAGTGGAGGGGGGAAAAAAAGAAACGGTCGTTTAACAAAAGCTGGTAATATACAACCTAGCTAAGGCAAAAACAACAGTTTAAAATATGGGACAAAAAAAAAGAGGCTAAAGTGAGAAAAGCATGACACTGAAAAAGATGGTGTCAAAAATAGAGGAAAAAAAAATCAACAAAAGGCGACAAAAACTACGTTTGCTTTTTTTTTCTTTTTTTTTATTTACCCAACGCCACACACGGAGGCACTATCTACCCACCGCTGGGGGGAAGAAAATGTTAATATCTAAAACTCATCTTTAAAAACTTTCTAAAAAATCCTTCTCCCAACCCCGTCGTATCTCGTCCTGTGACCAACCATCCCCCCACAGTGGCATCCTTGATCAACCAGCCTGTTCCTACTGACGGCTTCCAACTCTTGGGCACGACTGTACGACTCTTATATAAGGGTGCGATGGCTTGGTCTCGGACCTGATGAACTACTACATGGGTCCTCTGGTCAGCACCTGAACTACTACATGGGTTTGGTCAAGACCTGAACTGCTACATGGGTCCTCTGGTCAAGATCTAAACTACTACATGGGTTCTCTAGTCAAGACCTGTACTATTACATGGGTCCTCTGGTCAGGACCTGAACTACTACATGGGTCTGGTCAAGACCTGAACTATTACATGGGTTCTCTGATCAAGACCTGAACTACTACATGGGTTCTCTGGTCAAGACCTGAACTACTACGTGGGTCCTCTGGTCAAGACCTGAACTATTACATGGGTCCTGAACTACTACATGGGTTTGGTCAGGACCTGAACTACTACATGGGTTTGGTCAACACCTGAACTACTACATGGGTTCTCTGGTCAAGACCTGAACTACTACATGGATCTGGTCAAGACCTGAACTACTACATGGGTTTATTCAAGACCTGAACTACTACATGGGTCTGGTCAGGACCTGAACTACTACGTGGGTCCTCTGGTCAGGACCTGAACTACTACGTGGATCCTCTGGTCAGGACCTGAACTACTACGTGGGTCTTCTGGTCAGGACCTGAACTACTACATGGGTCTGGTCAAGGCCGCCAGGTCTTCGTAACCCAAGCGTCCTGCTTTCGCAGTCTTGGATCACACCGTTTGTGCTTGAGGGTCGTCGCGTCGTGCCAAAGTGTCGTTCTCTGAGGGTCGCTATCGCTGTACTGAAGGATCCCCTCAGTAGTACCCAAGCGTCGCAACGTCGTGTTTGAGGGTCGTACATTACCATACTCAGGGCGTCGCGCGCCGTCGTTCTCCAAAGCGTCGTGCACCGTCGTGCTTAATGGTCGTATCCTTGTACTCAAAAGGTGTCGTGCACCGTCTCTCTCCAAAGCGTCGTGTACCGTCTCTCTCTCTCCAAGGCGTCGTGCACCGTCGTTCACCAAAGCGTAGTTCCGTCGTGCTTAATGGTCGTATCCTTGTACTCAAAAGGCGTCGTGCACCGTCTCTCTCCAAAGCGTCGTGCACCGTCTCTCTCTCCAATGCGTCGTGCACCGTCTCTCTCTCCAATGCGTCGTGCACCGTCGTACTCTCACGGGGGTTAATTAAGCCGCTGCTGGTGAACGACAATCATCGAGGGCCCCCACCATCAGCCGGGCCTACTTTAAGCAAGTGGTTCTAATTTACCCTCTGTCTCGCGGCGCCTCCTCGCGGGTCTGCTTATCATCCACACACACACACACACACACATGAGAGAGAGAGAGAGAGAGAGAGAGAGAGAGAGAGAGAGAGAGAGAGAGAGAGAGAGAGAGAGAGAGAGAGTTTAGAGAAGTATCGCTCACTGCAGGACTTGGATGGGGGGGGGGGTCCGGTCCCGTCGAGTGGCCGAGGGTGGAGGGAGGGACCAACCCGTGTATTATCTGCACATAAATTAGCAACTTTCACTCCTGCTTTGTGGCGTGGTCTACTGCCAGTCACCATACCCCAGGTGATCTGCGCCTGCTTGCCCGCCCGCTCTCTCTCTCTCTCTCTCTCTCTCTCTCTCTCTCTCTCTCTCTCTCTCTCTCTCTCTCTCTCCAAAGGTGAGGTTAGCAGCGCGGAAGGGAAGCAAGAGAGGTCAGCAGCGTGGGAGGGACAGGAGTCAGCAGCCTAGGAGGGGACGCACGAGGTCAGCAAGCAGCTAATACGGCAAAGTCCTGGTCGTGGAGGCTTTGCCTTTGCATAGAGCCTTCCTAAGCAGCCTTTCATATTACCGTGGGTTCACACTGTGTTCATGCTCTTACTGTCTTGCTTCTTATTTTCCAGTACCAGCTAAGCTCTGTGTCCATCCCCCGGCTATCAGATCTGAGTGAACTGGGTACAAGCTACTATGAATAATGAATTTACCGCATATACTCGTCTATCAGTCTAACTAGTGTATATAGGTCGACCCTTGATTTTTGAGCCAAGAAATCATTTAATTCATCATATGCCTCGTGTATAGGTCGACCCAAGTTTTTGAGGGTAATGGAACAACAAAATAAGGGTAATGAAGGCACCATATCTTCTGGCATATAAAACTCATTTCAGAAAATCCTCAAAATAAAAGAAAAAAAAGAAAACGTCCTATAAACTGAGGTTCGCTGAGCCTGAATCACCGAGCGCCGATGGCAAATTATTATTTCCCATCGATCATTACGCCACTTTATCCTGAAACGAGGGGTTGTGTCAGTGAAAAAAAAATATTGTATATATCCATTCAAGTATTTACTCAAGTCAATTAATACGGAAAATCATTGTAATACAACCGTTTTCTTTAAACTGAAAATGATTCGAAAAGCGATTACGGTCACATCTTTAGAACAACGAAAGAAAACGAAAGTCGATTGTTTTCGTTATGATTTTATCCCACTTTCCCCTGTAATACGTACGTCATTTCAGCAAAAATACTGCATTTCCGTGAATGTATTATATCAGGGAGCTATGAATAGAATATCACTGTAATATAACAACATTCTAACCGAAAACTATCAAGCATATATGAACAGAATATCACTGTAATATAACAAGTATTCTAACCGAAAACTATGAAGCATATATGAATAGAATATCATTGTAATATAACAGCATTTTAACCGAAAACTATCAAGCATAGATGAACAGAATATCATTGTAATGTAACAAGTATTCTAACCGAAAACTATTAAAGAAAACGAGTAACTTCTCTTGAACAACGGAAGGTTATATGAAGTCTTATGTTTTCGCCTTGTACTTCATCCTATTCTACACTGAAATACATCACGTTTCACTAAAACTACTATTCACATCTGAGAATACATTATTCATTCAGCCACGACAGGTAAGGTAAAATATACTTGTGATGTAAAAGATCTTTTTTTAAAAAACCAGCACGCATGCTCAGTCCTTACCTGGTACAGCCCGGCATCCGTTTTCTCTCATTATCCCCGCTTACCTGAAAGAGAAAATGGAAGCCAATGAGAGACGTAAGTCTTGGACCAACGATCGGTGATACGACCTCACGACATGATGACGTTACCAACTGTCTACAGACGATTATGTGTATGTAAGGGACACGGGTTCGAATCCCGCCCTAAGTGATGCACACAAAGGGGCGGCAGTCAACACGATTCTCAAGACGATGTAACAGGGGCCAACAAACCTTGCCACAGCTTCGTGCACGATGAACCAACCCCGGAAAAGAACACCCACACACACAGTGTGTGTGTGTGTGTGTGTGTGTGTGTGTGTGTGTGTGTGTGTGTGCAGTAGTAGTAGAACACGCACGCTGGGGGAGGGTCACGCATGGCAGCCATAAGCAGTGTCAGGGCGGCGCAGTATAGTGCTACGCCGGGGGAGAGGAAGTCGGAGGAGGCGATGCAAGTAGACCCGAGACGCATTCAGAGATGCATGAGGTGATCCGACCATACGTACGTACGTACGTGGGCAAAACCACTGGAGCAGCTGGAGGGAGGAGGGAAGGAAGGGCCTTGTGCACGGCGGATGCTGGCGGAGGAACATTATCATCCTAAGGTCCTTCGCCAAGAGCCGTCTGCTGCTGCCCAAGGAGAGAGAGAGAGAGAGAGAGAGAGAGAGAGAGAGAGAGAGAGAGAGAGAGAGAGAGGCGGTTCCACTATCTCTGAAGCTGACAGCAACAATCTGGCAGATCAAAGAACACACACACACACACGCCCACCTGCAGGCACTGTCCCAAGGGATGAAGAAAAAAAAGTGGGATGGGGAAGACTGCTGGGATAGAGAGAGAGAGAGAGAGAGAGAGAGAGAGAGAGAGAGAGAGAGAGTCAGTCACACTCACAGTGGTCGCCAACCTCACGCACGTACTTCCCAGGCCTCACAGCACACGGCACAAACACACCACACACATCAGGCCCGCTTCTCCATCCATCCCCACCTACCCCCACCCCCTCCTAAAACTGGTCTGTGTACTTCCTGTCAACCGGGTCTTCCCCTCAACCTCACCATGGATCTTTTAACCTACTGGCTCCTGTCGTAACGCTAAGTCCTTCTACTGCCGAAGGTCGCAGCGGCATCAGAGGGCTGAGACACTCGAAGAAATACGAATGGTTTGCCTTGGGGAGGATTCCAGGGTAAAGTCGAACTGTGAGGATCGGCCCAATGACAGCTGCAGTCTTGTTCCTCCTCCTGCTCCTCCTTCTTCTTCCATCCACATCATCTCCCCCTATACAATATGGGTCAGCCACTTGTGGTTAGCCATAAATCGAGACGTAAATCACTCCCCTTCCAAGACGGTTAAGGCTGACCCACGTAACGTCGGCGGGAGCGTGCCCCCTCTCTCTCTCTCTCTCAGGAAGACCAAAGGCTTCCACCAGACGTCTTGGGCTTCCCTTCCATCCTTCACACTTCACCGAAGGACAAGGACATCCTTCTCCTCCTCGACCTTCGTCCTCGGAACCTGTCAAGACCAGGTGGAGGACCCTCAAAGTAAGGCGGACACACCTCGCCTCGCCTCGACCTCCTCCTCCTCCTCCCACCGTCTCCACAACAGGGTCGTCCAGGACAACATATCACCCAGTAACGTCCCTACTGGGGAGGGACGGGCTCCCCGGCCTGTCACCCACACTGCACGCCACCCACTTCTCTTGTAGCTGCGGTAGCAGCTGCCTGGTGATCCACAGGGGGCGGAATGGGGCAGGGAAAGGGGACTACCGCCACATATGGGTGTGGAGTGAGGCAGGGAGTGAGGACTACCGGCACAGATGGGTGTGGAGTGGGGCAGGGAGTGAGGACTACCGCCACAGCAGGGTGCGGAGTGGGGCAGGGAGTGAGGACTACCGCCACAGCAGGGTGCGGAGTGGGGCAGGGAGTGAGGACTACCGCCACAGATGGGTGTGGAGTGGGGCAGGCAGTGAGGACTACCGCCACAGATGGGTGTGGAGTGGGGCAGGAAGTGAGGACTACCGCCACAGCAGGGTGCGGAGTGGGGCAGGGAGAGAGGGGGGAATAGCGTTACAGCCGGGTTGGATGTACGAATACCAAAGACCATATGTCACACCAGAGGAAGAGAAAATCACAATACACCTTGCAAGTCTTCCTGGTACACACAACAGCTCTGCGCTGCTCCCGTCCCAGGCACGGACCTCGACGCTACTTCTGTTCCAAGTACGCAGATTACCACACCTCTCACTGGCACTGACCACTGGCACACACACACACACACACACACACACACCACATGAACACCGCTCCTCACTGTACAGGAATCAACCCCACACTTCCTTAGTACAGAACTTTCAACATGACGACTCTTCCTAATCCTTGCTTCAGCTCCTCGCTCGCCACTCCTGAAGTCCTTGGCAAAAGGAGAGAGAGAGAGAGAGAGAGAGAGAGAGAGAGAGAGAGAGAGAGAGAGAGAGAGAGAGAGAGAGAGAGAGAGAGAGAGAGAGAGAGAGAGTGTACATGTCATAAGAACACTACAAGATAAGGACACAAAGTCACGTCAGGACCCCCCCGCTGGGCGTTCATTTGAATAACAGAACATGGGAACACGTCCCGTCTCTTACCTTTTATGTTATGTCGCGATATTGAATCTTCAGGAAGAACAGAGCTGGACATGATGTAGTCGTCTCTCAAACACAATCATACACGTGTGTGTGTGTGTGTGTGTGTGTGTGTGTGTGTGTGTGTGTGTGTGTGTGTAAGGTTAAGACTTGGTGTGTATATATATATATATATATATATATATATATATATATATATATATATATATATATATATATATATATATATATATGCAAGGTTAAGAGACGGGGGGCAACGCGAGTGTAACATTCTCTCCCCCGTAAAACACACGGTTACACCATACATAACGTAAACACGTACAGGCGAACGGACGGATATGTGAGGGTGGTATGTGTCATTTACTCTCCAGGTAAATATGTGTCATCATCTCTCCCTATCCACCGGTGCTGCACACTGGTTGTGTCCACCTCCCTACCACTGGTCTGGTCACTGTACTCGAGCGCCACCAAACATTAAGACAAAGGCGGGCCGCCTTCCGCCCCCACCTCCTCCTCACAAGCGTATGGAGGAGGAGGAGGAGGAGGAGGAGGTATGTCGTCCCTCACTTCCTAGGCTTGAGGTGGACCTTCATCCCTCACTTCCTGGGGTTGAAGTCGACCTTCATCCCTCACTTCCTGGGGTTGAAGTCGACCTTCACCCCTCACTTCCTGGGGTTAAAGTCGACCTTCATCCCTCACTTCCTGGGCTTGAGGTCGACCTTCACCCCTTCACTTCCTGGGCTTGAGGTCGACCTTCACCCCTCACTTCCTGGGGTTAAAGTCGGCCTTCACCCCTCACTTCCTGGGGTTGAGGTCGACCTTCACCCCTCACTTCCCGGGCTTGAGGTCGACCTTCACCCCCTCACTTCCTGGGCTCGAGGGCGACCTTCAGGACCGAGACAGAGCCGACCACCAGGTGTTGGGGGTGGAGCAGCAGTGACGGCTGAAGGTTAAATTCGTTGAAATTAACCAGAGTGGAACGTCCCCAGTGAAGTACAATGGCGGGGGAGACGACAGAGGGGAAAATATAGGATGAGGGTGTGTAAAAACTCTCTCTCTCTCTCTCTCTCTCTCTGCCGAAAAGATGGAACGGGCGAACTGCATTAAGACTCTCTCTCTCTCTCTCTCTCTCTCTCTCTCTCTCTCTCTCTCTCTCTCTCTCGACGCTCGTAACGTCCCTCAACACTAAAGGAACACTAATGACAAATCAAGAAAAACTCAGGAGCCAAGAGGCGGCGGAGGGAGGATAATGTCTGGGGGTGGATTTACTGTACGGAAGACACGCCAGGGGTGCTGAAGGGGCAGGAGGAGGAAGTGTTCTTGATGAAAGGTTCGCCAGGCCCTTAACCTGCCATGGGCCCTTGTCTTCAGAAGGGGCCCCCTCCCCGTCCACCCCACCACTTTGTCCCGCCTGAGTCTAGACTGCGTTACGACGGAGTTTTAAGACGGGAGGACAGGTTCTGAGTTACGTGGGCCCCTGGACAACTGTCGTAAGTTAACATGAGCCCAATAAGATGGAACCCTGAGATTTCCAACCCAACGTTGCTGTACTCAGATAAGCGTCACAGATCGAACTAACTTAAAATAGGAGGGAGTTCCAAAGATTGTACACATCAAGAACAGGGGGAAAATAAAAGGGACCAGACATGGAGAATGAAGTGCGAGGGAAACAAATGAGTGGCATCAGCCAAGACGCCACGGTAATGAGGCGGGGAAAACAGTGAGGGTCTTTGGCAGAGGTGTGGGTGTGGAGGGAGGAGGAGGGAAGAAATGTTGGCTGCGGAATGTGAGGGGTGTCGCTCTAGTCACACCCTCCAAGTGGTCCGGGGAGGACGCTCCATGGTCGCTGCGTTTGGACAAGCTGGGTGTGTGTGTGTGTGTGTGTGTGTGTGTGTGTGTGTGTGTGTGTGTGTGTGTACTACCGAGGACACCAAACCAGCCAGTAGTAACCCAAGAGCGACCTTCACAGATCCTCCCACAGATCCTCCCACGAGTCTCTCGATCTGCGATCAAACCTCCTTCGTCAGTAGCTGGTCTTCAGCTCTTGAGCACGAAGGTATGATGACCCCCGGCCTCTGGCCAGGCGGCTGGGACGTGATACCTTATGGTCGTATCGTCCCAGCCAAGCACTTCGAACGTGAACTCTGGTTCGAAACCTTCTCATACTGTCCTCCTCCTCCCATTCTAGATTTCCCAGACTGTACTGCCAGACGCCCCGTTCGACTGTATCAAAGCAGACATTTATGACCTCTGTACCTCGTCTCCCTGAACACTTACGTTGAGCACGAAGATACTACTGTGTCAAAAGAGAGAGTCGGGATGCTCTGTACATTGTGCCTCACTGGTCTTAAACAATCGGGCTTTAGAAGGCCTCTGTAACTAGCATATATTTCCTGGCATTACAGTTTCCATTTTACATGATACAAAAATCAAACTCTCTCTCTCTCTCTCTCTCTCTCTCTCTCTCTCTCTCTCTCTCTCTCTCCATCATCGTCGCCCCTACTGTTCGTTCCCTTTCTGGTTTCTGATCCCGGGCCACACTTCTAGTTCATCTGGGTCTTCCCGTTTTCATTTCCTCCTCCGCGAAGTCTTCGGGGTGTCCGGCTACTGGCCTCCACACTACCACCTCGGCGTCCCCTCTCCGGCCACTTGCCCGCCAGTAGGCAGATCTCCCCAGATGCCTCCGACGGGCGGGCGAGGGGGGAAGGAACTCAGGACGAGGCACAGGGAGGCGTTCCCTCAAGTTTGCGACATGGGTAACACTATTGAGAGTTCCCTTGATGGGTCAGTTTTTCCGATATCTGATCAGGGAGGCGGTGGTGGCGGCGACCACCTCCTCCTTCCCTCAGCTCGCTCTGCTGGGGCCCCGTTTCAGGCGCCTAAGCGGGAGTCTCATGACGATGATGATTTCCCTCAGCGCTACGCTTTTCCTCCTGGGGAAGGGAGGGAGGTGCGTGTTGTTCCCCCCTCCTCAAGACCACAGTGTCTGGGGCCCCTGCCTTGTACATGGTTCTGTGGCTTCGAGCATAGTGGTTCATACGTCAGGATCACTGCGAATATTCTTTTACTGGATCTTGACCACAGGAGCACGGGTGGACGACCCGTGGACGCACACGATGGGCTGGGCCAAGCCATCAAAACAGTGGGGTCGTCCCGTTGTCGTGTCCAAAGGGGAGGGGGTTCGGGGTCGGTGCCTTCGTCGTGCTCCAGGGGTCGTACCACTGGGTTCAAGCGTCGTACCGACGTACTTGAAAAAAAAAGGAGTTTAACGACTGTTTTAAGAGGTGAACGACAACCTGAGAGAGAGGTTAACGACTTGTGTCTCGACTATGGCATTTCATGATCCTCAAAAAAAAAAAAATGAATATACGGACAGATTTCTCTCATCACATGGCGACGAGCCAGCTACTTAGAATATCAGCACAACTTATTCTCTCTCTCTCTCTCTCTCTCTCTCTCTCTCTCTCTCTCTCTCTCTCTCTCTCTCTCTCTCTCTCAGTACACACTGTAGATACAGTCCACAAACTGCTGAAAACAACAAAATGACTCAAGACTAACACGTGAGCAACAAAAATACAGAGAAGATGCAAGCCTCTGTAGTAATGACGGTGGTGGGTGAGGGGGAAAAAAACCAGCTGACCAGGCAAGGCTGGGAGACGACCATGATGGTCGGGAGATTGGGCACACACACACACACACACACACACACACACACACACACACACACACACACACACGCACACAGACACACACACAATCTCTCTCTCTCTCTCTCTCTCTCTCTCTCTCTCTCTCTCTCTCTCTCTCTCTCTCTCTCTCTCTCTAAGCCACAAGGCCTACCTCCATCCATCCCCCGACACACACACACACACACACAATCTCTCTCTCTCTCTCTCTCTCTCTCTCTCTCTCTCTCTCTCTCTCTCTCTCTCTCTCTCTCTCTAAGCCACAAGGCCTACCTCCATCCACCCCCGACACACACACACACACACACAAACGCACACACATATACAGGACGCCTTCACCTCCACACAACCCCTCCAGAGCCCAGCCCCCTCCCTTGGTCCCACTGGCCAGAGTGCCCAGAGACACCGCTACATGTCCCAGCTGGCTCGGATGCCACACACACACACACACACACACACACACACACACACACACACACACACACACCGCAAAAAATACACTCCCTCTACATTCCTCACGCCCTCCACTGTACTTGATAAAAAACGGCCCTTAAGAACTACGGCACGACCATTAGGCACTACGGGAACGACCCTTGAGCACAACGTCACGGCTTTTAAGCCCGAAGGCACATGACTCTCAATAACGACATGACCCTTGAGCACGAAGGCGCGCGACCCTTAATTACGACATGACCCTTCAGTAGGGCGGTACGACCCTTAAAGGGTCAGGTCAAAGGCCAGCCGTCGTGCCCTAGGGTCGTACCGTCGTGTTCAGGGGGATATCACCTCCCGCAAGCAAGGGACAGGCAAACGAGGGCACGAACAGCTCAGTGGAACTGATGAATTCACCAGATGTGGCATAAATAAAAGGGCGGCCAGAGAACGGGAGAGGGCGTGGCCAAAAGTCTCTGGGCGTGGCCAGGAGTCTGTGGGCGTGGTTCAGGAGTCTGAGGGCGTGGCCGGGACAGAGTGTGTCCACTGGTACAACAGTGGCGGCCGCGTCGATGGGCGTGGTCAGAACAACGTGGGCGTTGTTGGGGGTTAAGAATGGCCATAGTCAGGCCAATGTGGGCGTGGCCAAGTCGGTGTGACCGTGACCTCGAGAGGGGAAAGTAGGCGTGGCTTGACTGGTACAGGAGTTGCCCTGATAGCGTGAACGTTACCCGGAGTGGGCGTCTTTTGGGTCACCAAGGGGCGTGGCCAGAACGGTGTGGATGTGAGCGAGAGAGAGATAGGGAGGGGTGATCAGTCAAGCTGGGCGTGGTTAGCGCAAGGTAAGTGTAACAGCAAGAGGATGGGCGTGGCTAGGGGAGGGAGGGCGTCTAAAAGGCATGCAGGAAGGAACGGGTTCATCTGATACAATGCCATGAAGATCAAAGTTATCCAATACGTCATAAACTGACATTTACAACCTAACAACCTCTAGTTCAAAAGATCATGAGAACCTCACAACCTCTGGTTAGAATGATCATGAGACGCCCTCACAACCTCTGGTTGAAAATGAGACAACCTCACAACCTCTGGCTAAAAAAGATCAATGAGGCACCCTCACAACCTCTGATTAAAATATGGGACAACCTCACAACCTTTGGTTAAAAATGAGACAACCTCACAACCTTAGGTTAAAAAGATCATGAGACACCCTCACAACCTCTGAATAAAAATACGAGACAACCTCACAACCTCTAATAAAAATACGAGACAACCTCACAACCTCTGATTAAAAATACGAGACAACCTCACAACCTCTGACTTAAAAAATGAGACACCCTCACAACCTCTGATTAAAATGATCATGGACAGCACTGAATAATCCCCCCCCCCCCCTACGGGTATCAGTGATCAATCTACTGTGTTCGTCCAGCTGGCGGCAGCGTGTAAGGATGACACAGGTCACCAAAGTGATCAGACGCCAGCGACCAGATAATCGCACGACACAGCTCCGTCTTGAACAAGTGTTCGTCATATCAACATACAGTCCCTGCCAGGCCGAGAGAGTCTTACACAGTCGGTTCGTTACATCAGCGCGCCGAGGCTTCCATACGTCAGACTCATCAACGGGGAGAGAGAGAGAGAGAGAGAGAGAGAGAGAGAGAGAGAGAGAGAGAGAGAGAGAGAGAGAGAGAGAATCAGCCTCTGGGGAAAGTCTTAACATCTAACCCGGACATCAAAAGACTCCAAACCCATCCTCTATTGGCTATCCGAAGCGGGTGTTTCTCTGGGGTGGCGTTCCGTAGGGCGTCACGCTGACCCCACTGTTTGTTTACCTTCTACATCCACTCCCCAGAGCACGGGTGTTTTACACCCAACCCAAACTTTTTCCCTCTTTTTTTTTTTTCTTCGCATAAAACGGGTAACCTCTTCATCTGCCTATGAACGTAAACAAACCATATTTCTCTCCTTTTCTAGGTCTACTACGGCTACTACCACAACTACAACTACTACTACTAATGATAATAATAATAATAATAATAATAATAATAATAATAATAATAATAATAATAATAATAATTCTACTACTACTACTACTACTACTACTACTACTAATAATAATAATAATAATAATAATAATAATGATAATAATAATGATAATAATAATAATAATAATAATGATAATAATGATAATAATAATAATAATAATAATAATAATAATAATGATAATAATAATGTCGTATCCAGTTACCTTTACATAAGGTAACCTTAAGACCTAATCCTTAATTTAGGTCGAGCGGGTGAGGCAGAAGAGGAGGCCCGTGCGGGGGTATTGGATATCGATGGTGTCAACCACGTCATTATCCGCTCACCACACCACACCGCACCGCACCACACCGCACCACACCGCACCGCACCGCACCACACCACACCGCACCACACCGCACCGCACTGCACCTCACTGCATCGCATCGCACCACACCACACCGCACCGCACCACAACCGCTGTACGGGGGGATAATCTTATCCGCGGAGGATCATCCCCTGAGAAGACAGTATCTTAGCCAGAACCCCCCCTGAGAATATGACGGTACACCATCCTTTGAAACACTGACGGTACGGATCACTTTAATGACGGTACACAGGTGCGATCTCTTGAGAAGCTACGGTACGAGGCTTAAGGACGAGTGCAGGCAGGCAGGCAGGTACTGGGAAGACGGGGATACGACCTTTAACCACCATGGCACCACATGCAATGACAGTGGCAATCTCTCTCTCTCTCTCTCTCTATCTCTCTCTCTCCACCACACGCGCCACTTCACGGCACAGACACCGTGTCTACGACTGACCCACGTCTGACATATAAAGATGTGCCTGAGAGAGAGAGAGAGAGAGAGAGAGAGAGAGAGAGAGAGAGAGAGAGCACAAAAGCTGCCACATTAACCATTCTCTCTACGGTCTTATAAAAATAATAATAATAATAATAATAATAATAATAATAATAATAATATAATGATAATTACAATAATAATATAATGATAATTACAATGATAATAATAATAATAATAATAATAATAATAATAATAATAATAATAATAATATATTGCTGGTGTTTGAGCTCATGTATAAATACTTACCTACTTTGTGCAGTACAGGGAGACAGCTCTACACTCCTGGGTCCCCATCCTTTATGTACATATATTTGCGATTACAATTTGTGTGTTACGAGGAGAGAGGGTTTGACACTCGTGATGCCCCGTCTCTTAACGTAGTATATATGTACCGAATACATGTACACACACACACACACACACACACACACACACATACTACATAAGTTAGGTAACCTAGGAGGCATCTCCAGACCCTACAAGGAACAGTACACCACAACCTAACCTCAAAAGAGAAAAAAAAACTAGAACCAATACCCCCGTTTTCCACCAACCAGCCGTAGAGATAAAGAGACGAGGGGTAACTCATGCAGATCTCCCTCACCGTGTGACGAGTAGGATGCACCCGTTGCCACCGCCGCCACAACGCGCGCGCGCGCGCGAGCGCCCCTGTTCTCAAAGACCCTCATTTCTTTTATCTCCCCATCCGAGAGGAGCCCGACTAATGGCTGCAAACACTCGGATACGGGACGCAGTCACTCCCCCCAAAAGATCGGGTCAAAAGGTCAGGCCATCAGACCCGAATGGCTCTCGTTAAATACCTCTCTCTCTCTCTCTCTCTCTCTCTCTCTCTCTCTCTCTCTCTCTCTCTCTCTCTCTCTCTCTCCATATTTCTGGGGATTACGTCAAACGACGTCGGGGGAGAGGAGAGAGAGAGGGGGTAAGGGGAGGGGAGGAGGATATCACCCACGAACACGTCATCTCGACATTAGCAGTGGATTTGTTCATTATGGAAATGTGGCTGTCGTCGGCTGCTTCCTCTCAGCCCCCTTCCCCCTCCACTCCACCCTCGCCAGAGAGAGAGAGAGAGAGAGAGAGAGAGAGAGAGAGAGAGAGAGAGAGAGAGAGAGGGCTGGGAGGTAAAGATGGTTGCGTCGCACCTTCTCAGTTCTAATGACAGTGTCTGACACCTGAGATGCTCCCTGCTCCTTAACACGTTTGTATAAAACCCTCCATCTATCGGCCTCTCTCTCTCTCTCTCTCTCTCTCTCTCTCTCTCTCTCTCTCTCTCTCTCTCTCTTTCCTTTTTTTCTTCTAAACACTTCCTATTCTCGTGCAAGTTGAGAGCGACGCGGAGGACGAGTGTCATAACGATCCCTGACCAGCGGGAGACGAGGAGGCCCTCCGACTGTCGCCCACACCTGAAAACGACAGACTCAGGGCCATTTGTAGGACCAGGAGGCAAGCCTCTTGACTCTCGTCCACACGTGAGAACGACAGCGTCAGGACGACATACAGCTGCTCATAAGATGGAAAACGTGTGTGTGTGTGTGTGTGTGTGTGTGTGTGTGTGTGTGTGTGAAGACAGATGTGCGGTCCAAGCACAAAGGTGCAGCAGTCCTTCCCTACCAACTCCTGCAAGCGTCGTCGACTGGTCGTAACAATACCTGAGGGTTTCCTCGAACGTCGTTCAAGAAGGACGACTCACACAGATCGAAACCCTACGCTCCTACCTAACCAGAACGCCACGGTGGTGGTGAGATGGACAATACCCAACACCTTATGTCGCTCACTGTCTCAAATTCAGAGGGTAATTAATGGAGGCGGGAGGCGGGGGGAGAGAGGGGGAAATGACAGACACAAGACACTGTCATTCTACACCTCTTCACCTGTTGAGCGTGAGAGTAGGACGCGAACGCGACGGTACGACACTTGGGGTATAATGGCGGGCCCTTTGGCCTGAGCCTTAAAGGTCAGGTCAAACATCACGCCAGAGGGTCGTGTCAATGTGATCAAGGATCGTATCTTAGTGTTAAAGGTGTCGTACCGTCGTCCTGCAGGTTCGCACGGTCGTGCAACCATGTTAAAGGTGTCGTACCGTCGTGCTCAAGGTTCGCACCGTCGTGCCATCCTATCATAGGTGCCGTACCGTCGTGCAATCATGTTAAAGGTGTCGTACCGTCGTCCTGCAGGTTCGCACGGTCGTGCCATCCTATCAGAGGTGCCATACCGTCGTGCAATCATGTTAGAGGCGTCGCGCAATCAAATTAAAAGGTCGTACCGTCGTGGGTTAGGGAGGGGTGTTTATCCAGGACATTCAATCCCGACCCCGCTGGACCTGGCTGGACCACACCCATGTTTACAAAGCTGATTATGATCCGCCGAACTTTGCCCCCCTTTGCTGCCCGGACACAAACCTGCCCACCACAACCTGATGCATCCCTCACTCCCTCCCCCACACCCCAAGACAGACAGCACACCGACTCTCTCCACGTATCCGAATCATAACGTACGCCCACACCCACAATGCACAACTCACCCACACACACACACACACACACACACACACGGGCCAGGCTGCTGTTAAACTGTTGCTCCTCTGATCAATATGACTCTTTGAGGCCGCATCTCGCAGGCCTACTAACCTATGACATGCCGGCGGATCAGGTATACTTACGCAAGATATTGGCCTACACCAAACTTCAAGTGGTCCACAATGGTTCGAAAAGTTGCAGGGAGTAAGGTGCAATCCAAATCAGGCCACGAGTGATTACAGTTTTACCTTATTCATTGAATTCATACCATCTCTTGATTATACCCCTCTTTTTTGTGTTATGATTAGAGCAAATGGTAACCACTCTCGCTGGGTAACCTGAAGCAGAGTACGGTAACACACACACACACCACACACACAAACACACACACACACGATTATATATATATATATATATATATATATATATATATATATATATATATATATATATATATATATATATATAATTGTCATATTTTCTCGCCACTTCCCGTGTTAGCGGGGCAGCGCCATGATTCGTTGACATCCATTCTCGAGCCGTCAATGAGCAATGCACCGTAAACCACAGCTCCCATATCCAATCAATCAGGCCTCCTGTTATCTGTGTTACTCATGTAAACTCACGTAAACTAGGCCCCTACAAGTACTGGACGAGGGAGGTCCTACACTCGCGGAACCGGAATTTCTTTCCAGATCAACAGAAAAACGTGAACGGGTCATACCATTAACACTGCAGCAGGCAACGCTCGCATTGCTTTCCAGGACGACCCGTGTCTTTCGACCAACACCCCACCACCTTCCTGGAGTTGACCAACAGACACACACACTAATGAGGCGGGGTGAGGGGGGCCACTGGTCTTTCCAGGCAAGACCCGACCCTCTCCACACCCCACACACACACACACACACCCTATTACTGGAACAACGACGGTAAAGTCTCATGTGTGAAGTTATCACAGACCGCCGTCGTATGTAGAGATATGACACCGTCGTACGTAAAGATATCTTTATTTTCCCGTCGTCTACCAATAAACCAGTATTATATTACCCAGTGCGGCCGGTAACATAAACCTCTCCTGCACGACGATAATGGCATTAAAAAAAAAAATAACTTTACATCACCCTGGTGTTGGGGAAAAATAAGAAAAAAAACATATAAATATATATATAAAAAAAAAACTGATACGAAATCTATCGTCGGAAATTTGCGCGGGCGAGAAACGTTACGAGAGCGTGGCACAACATGCGGCCTGTAATGATAGGTGGTAGGACCTGTAATCTGGCCCGGCCCACCCACCTGAGTGATGGGAACCCAACCTCCCCTCCTCCACCACGACCACCACACCCTAACCCACCCTACACACACACACACACACACACACACAACACACACACACACATATCCATGCCTGTCACACTTAGCTCTCCCTTTCCTGATAAAATATACCACTCATTATATATATATATATATATATGCAGTGAGTATCCGTGGTGGAATGGAGTACGTCGGTACCTCTATATCACAATGATCCGTGTTGGAGTCCCGGACAGGACAGTCGATTTAATTTTCATCTTTTTTTTTTTTAATTTATTCTTGTCGCTCAAAGCTGATACTTTATGGTTCAATCGTACCCAAGTTTCTGGTGGTGGCGACCATGAGGAGGAAAAGTGCACAGAAGGTCCAGAGACCTGTGCAACCATACTGAGTTCTATGAAAAGTTACATAACGAATGACCTGTTTACAGTCAGCAAAGTTAGGATAGTTCTCCAAATACTTGGGGTAAAGTTAGAAAACTTTGCGAGTATCAGGGGCAAAGTTAACATACTTTTAAAGCATCTGGGACAAAGTTAAAATACTTCCTCAACTATCAGGGGCAAAGTCAAGATACTTCTCAAGTACTAGAACAAAGTTAACATACTTTTAAAGCATCTGGGACAAAGTTAAAATACTTCCTCAACTATCAGGGGCAAAGTCAAGATACTTCTCAAGTACTAGAACAAAGTTAACATACTTTTCAAATATCTGGGACAAAGTTATGATACTTTTAATGCATGTGGAGCACATGCTTACTCACTCACATCTTGTGGTGCAGGACGGCAGCATCTCTCCTCAAATCATGTAACAGGGGTGCGAGAGTAGTAACTCCTCCTGCCGACAACAGAGTACACATCTTGTCTGTTCAGTATCCACAGACGCGGCAAACTCCCATGGGTACTCTGTAGGTAAATCCACGCCCGAGTCCGGCAACAACATCTACATGTCTACTGATCCGGTTTTGTGGACTTTGATCCTGTTTGTATGTGATGTTCTTTTATCAGGATACTATAATGTCTGTTGGATCGGGTTTTTCCCCATATACAATCGTCTGAAGATTATATATATATATATATATATATATATATATATATATATATATATATATATATATATATATATATATATAGTTTGAATTCTTTCTGGATAACAGGCATCCCTACTGTTTATTCCCCCCTCCCCATTTGCGTTGGTCAATGAATGACAAGCTGGCTTACGTAAGCTGTGTAAATAAATAAATAAATACATAAATAACGCTTTATTGGATGTCGGCAGCCGTGTGTGTGTGTGTGTGTGTGTGTGTGTGTGTGGATTCGAAACTGACGTTAGCAAACGTTCGTGATCAGTACTTACAACGTATTTGTAATTCTATTAATATTTTCAATATATATATATATATATATATATATATATATATATATATATATATATATATATATATATATATATATATATCCTATGAGTCCACGGGGAAAATGAAACACGATAAGTTCCCCAATGCTCTTTCGTGCACAGTTGTGGAGGGGTTGGAAATCCTCCCCTCCTGTCCTATAATTGGGAACAGAGGAAGGTACCAAAAGAAGATTTTTGTCCTTTGAGGTTCCATCGTCTGTTCCTGACGTCACCTCGCGAAGGCTAGACACCAAACGCACACATAAATAAATAAATAATAGAAATCAATAAATAAGATCACAGAGGGATGAGAATGACCAAAAAAAATAAAAAATAAAAAGTAAACAAAAATTGGAGCGATACGTCTATTGAGATCATCTCAACACAATGCTGTCTATGAGGTTTGAGATACTGATAACATGACATGTAACCAATGCATCATCCCTATGTAACTTTAGCCACCCTGAATCCATCTTACATTAACCAAAAGCGGTGGTTTTTTTATGTCACTTTGTATGTTAAACATGTAAGCATTATACAGCACCGCGCTGCGGGAAAGACGGTAATTAACAGGCAGAGGAGCATCTGAGAAGGCCGCAGTCTTCCTCCCTGCCTGAACACCAACACCCAGGCTGGATGCAGGTGCTGGCCTGGCCTGGCCTCCCTCTGAGCACCACCTTCCACCAGGCCAGACGTCCCAACGTATTACATCTCAAACTCTTTGACCAGCAACTGCTGATCTGTGGCAGTGTGAGAGCAAAAGGTATATATATATATATATATATATATATATATATATATATATATATATATATATATATATATATATATTATCCCTGGGGATAGGGGAGAAAGAATACTTCCCACGTATTCCCTGCGTGTCGTAGAAGGCGACTAAAAGGGGAGGGAGCGGGGGGCTGGAAATCCTCCCCTCTCAATTTTTTTTAATTTTCCAAAAGAAGGAACAGAGAAGGGGGCCAGGTGAGGATATTCCCTCAGTGACCCAGTTCTCTGTTCTTAACGCTACCTCGCTAACGCGGGAAATGACGAATAGTTTGAAAAAAAAAAAAAAAAAAAAAAAAATATATATATATATATATATATATATATATATATATATATATATATATATATATATATATATATATCATTCCTATAAGTTGCTGATATGTTTCAACCGCATTCCTACAGCGGAGTATTGCCAAGACATCGATGAAGAAAATGGAAAAAAAAAATTGTCAATTTCATACCCTTGTCTGGTAGCTTAGCGAAGGTTTCTGGTCGTTTGTTGAGTTTATTGGTTGATGAAGCTTACGATCAGTTATGGGTGCCTTCAGTAGTTCAATCTTTGTTACAGGCGAAATCTTGGCGTTTGTATTTGCCAATGTGCCATAGTATGGTAAAGGCGAATCTACCAACACTCATATCAAAAAAAGACCCACAAACCATCTTCAACACATCTATATTCAACAGAAAAATTCTCTCTCTCTCTCTCTCTCTCTCTCTCTCTCTCTCTCTCTCTCTCTCTCTCTCTCTCTCTCCAGTTCCCATCAAAGCTTCAGTAAGCTCACGCGTACTGGCGTCTGGTTAAATTCCTCCAACTTTTGAGATTCCACCTCACCGCCCCCGCCTCGCTGAGGCTCTCGCACCGATGAATTTATTCACACACACACACCTGCAACAGCCACCCCAAGGCTTCCACATACTGGGATCACTCCCACATGGCGATCCCACGGGACCACTGTAGGGTAAAAGTGCTACAGAAAAATGTAGTAGCTGCAAGTTGCTGTTGCCTTCCTCAACACCATCGTAAGGTAAGCGCTAAGGAAGATGAATGAGGCGGTGGATTATACCTTACATAAGCTTACGTAAAAAAAAAAAATAATTCGGTTTCTACGCTTCTTTCATGTTGTTCACGATGCGAAGGAGCTCCGAATACTGGTTCAGGGTGTCTGTGGTGGTACGCGGGGACCTTACATCGGTCCAGGGTCCAGGGACGGAGGTCTAGGGTGCTAGTGGGCGTGCGCGAGAACCGTATGTTCCTTCAGGGTCAAGGGATACTGGGTTTAAGAGTCCCATCATTGGTACACTAGGGACCTTACGTTGTCTCAGGGTCCAAGGACGCTGGTTCAGGGTCCTCATACTCATGGGCGCGGACCTAATGTTGCTTCAAGGTCCTTGGACATTGGTCCAAGGACCCCTTACGTGTAGCAGCTCCATCTGTCCACACACACACACACACACACACACACACGGGGCGGTGCAGGGGTACCGATTCATTTACATTATTCATGACAGGTACTGAATGATGATCGACGGAGTATTTCCCTGCTCGCTCATGGCATTTTATGGCTTCTCTCTCTCTCTCTCTCTCTCTCTCTCTCTCTCTCTCTCTCTCTCTCTCTCTCTCTCGCCATAAGTAATGAGTACTTTTTTTCTTTCTGATAGAAATATTTCACACAAAACTAGACCCATGCCAAAGTTAATACTCTATGAACCCAGAATGAAGGAAAAATGATTTAAGAAGCGGCGGGCAGTAGCAGTGTAATTCATCTAACCAAACTAGCGGTGAACGATACGCGCTGACCAAAATCTCGTTGTAGGTAGGTACTTACTCCCTCCTACTTAAAAAGAAAAAAAATATCGTCGTCGGTACTCACTCTCTCTCTCTCTCTCTCTCTCTCTCTCTCTCTCTCTCTCTCTCTCTCTCTCTCTCTCTCTCTCAGCCACTCACTTACCTCTCCCATGCACTCACCAAGTCTGCTAAACCCCAGTCTCATAATCAATGTACATGTCCACCACTACACTCCTCTTCTTAGTGTCACCAGCGATACCAAATGAAACGACATCGTCCCACCATCAGAACATTATCATCACTATCATTATTATTAGTATTATCACCATTACTGGTAGTAGTAGTGGTAGCAGTAGTAGTAATAGTAGTAGTAGTAGTAGTAGTAGTAGTAGTAGTAGTAGTAGTAGTAGTAGTATAGCAATAGTAGTATCATAATTCTATGAATCTATTGAACATATGACCGATTTTCCTCAACAGAGATTATACAAATCAGACATCACTCGAATCCTCCAATCGACCAGTGACACTCTGGAGGGGAACACGAAACTGAATACCAATAGAAATAACTGGATATCAACAAAATACATATGTAAAACTGAAAAACGATGAATCATTGTAACAAGGTGAGTTAATGTCAAATATACAGGCGTGTAAATGTAAACATGAGTCTACGAATAACGGAGTGTTAACGCAGATGAGCAAATGCATCAAATAACAGAGAGTAGACGTAAATCATGCCGATGTCTCACAAAACAGCAGTGCAAGTGTGTAAAAGACGAGCCAACACATCACATCAGTAAATGTAAAACATGACCCAACGTATCATACTAGAGGAGTGTCAGTGTAAAATACGAAGTCACCTGAACGCAGGTAGACGTGTAAAACACCCGGGAATGATGACCGGGTCACAGTGCTTGTACTATCAAGCCAAGCGCTAAACACGGCAACTAATGCCTCTGCCAATAATAATTGATGCCTAGCCTAGCCTGAACAACGAAAAACAAGAGAAGAGCAAAACAAAGGATAACTTTTCTCTTTGTTTTAACCATTTACTCGACTCAGAGCAGAATACTGTTTCGTATGTACACCCAGTCTTATGAAATATGAAAACACCGGACATAAAAGAGGAAAAGCCTGGAACACTCTGCGTTAACGCTCTCAAGAAGGTTGTCCGACACACACACACACACACACACACACACACACACAGGCCCAGTCCTCTGTTCTTAATGCTACCTCGCTGAGGCGGGAAATGGCGAATAGTATGAAAAAAAAAAAAAAAAAAAAAAAAAAAAAAAAATATATATATATATATATATATATATATATATATATATATATATATATATATATATATATATATATATATAATAGCAATGCCCTCAAACAGCAAGGATCAAAACCGCCAACTTTTGTCTGGTAGGTAACGACTAGGCTTGGGAGACTTAATCCCCCACACTTAAATCATTTGGCCTTTAATCTCTGGTGCGAGTGTTCAGTTTATTTATTCAGGGCTGAGTTAGTCACGATAATGAACCTTTCGCCCACTAATCAGCTAAAATGATTAACCGAATTATCTACGATTTCCGGATTAACTTACATGGTTAATCCTGAAAGTAAAAAAACTGAACCTTATATCAGAATTTATATAAATCAATGAAATGACATTAATTAATTAAGGGAATGACATACCATTAACACACGTAGGTAAGTAGGTCAAGGCGAAGACAACAGACAGTAACATATGGAAGTAGGTCAGGGCGATGGCGTGAGAGACGACACGTATTTAAAGGAAGCTTAAAATGCTTTGGAATGACAAACACTACGAGAATCCTCCGTTAAGAGGGTAATGAGATTCTCGTGTTGTGGTCTGTGGCGCGCGGCGGCGATAACGGGGAGCTGGTGACCGGGGTACAGGTTGTCTGTCTGTCTGTCAGCCGTCGACAGACCTTTGCCTGACCTACAGGGATGATGAACACGGCAACATGATAAATACCAACTCCCCACACCCAACTCTTACACTAACACACCCCCCTCATCAAGGACGCACGGGACCAAACCCCCCTTTGCATTCCCCGACCCAAACCCACGCCACCCCCGTAGTGCGATGGCTAGCGTCCCGGGCTCGAGTTCCTGAAAAAGGTTGCCTGTCCACAGACAACCCACCTGTTCATCATCCATTTTGCAGATGGTTGATAAATAACTACCTGCTGGAAACAGGTGTGTGTGTGTGTGTGCGTGTGTGTGTGTGTGTGTGTGTATATATATATATATATATATATATATATATATATATATATATATATATATATATATACATATACATATATATATATATATATATATATATATATATATATATATATATATATATATATATATATGAGCCTAGATGTGGGAGAAAGATTTTACAACCCCACCACCACCTACGTGTCATAGGTGACTAAGAGGGTGGGAGCGGGGACTGTAAATCCTTCCCTCCTGTATTAACACTCGTTAAGCAAGAACAGAAGGAACCGTGAGCATATTTCCTTGGAAGATTCAGTCCCTGGTGTGTGTGTGTGTGTATGTGTGTGTGTGTGTGTGTGTGTGTGTGTGTGTGTGTGTGTGTGTGTGTGTGTGCGGCTGAGACGTGGTCAATAAACAAGGTTAAAAGACGGGGCAAAAAGTGTAAACTCCTCCCCGTAATATACAAATAGTAATTGAAAACAGAAATTACATTAAGAAAGGCTGTGTTTAAAAAAACGCTCCACTTGTAACCACACTGACTTTTTGGTGTGTATCTTCAGCCACGTCTGCAGTTAATTCAATAAACCGTTTGTCATTAGCAATAATTATTATCATTATTACCACCAGTACACCATCCAAGTATATGCATCAGAACTTCTCAACATGCAATCCCTAAAAATTACACATATAAGAGAATAAATCCTTCTCTAACATCGGCTCAAACAAAAGCAAGACACATCAGACCGGCACTAACAACAGCAAGACACCATCAGACCGGCACTAACAACAGCAAGATACCATCAGACCGGCACTAACAACAGCCAGACACCATCAGACCGGCACTAACAACAGCAAGACACCATCAGACCGGCACTAACAACAGCAAGATACCATCAGACCGGCACTAACAACAGCCAGACGCCATCAGACCGGCACTAACAACAGCCAGACACCATCAGACCGGCACTACCATCAGACCGGCACTAACAACAGCCAGACACCATCAGACCGGCACACACAACAGCCAGACACCGTCAGACCGGCACTAACAACAGCCAGACACCATCAGACCGGCACAAACAACAGCCAGACACCGTCAGACCGGCACACACAACAGCCAGACACCGTCAGACCGGCATTAACAACAGCAAGACACCGTCAAACCGGCACTAAAAACAGCAAGACACCGTCAAACCGGCACTAACAACAGCCAGACACCATCAGCCCGGCACAAACAACAGCTAGACACCGTCAGACCGGCACTAACAACAGCCAGACACCGTCAGACCGGCACACACAACAGCCAGACACCGTCAGACCGGCACAAACAACAGCAAGACACCATCAGCCCGGCACAAACAACAGCCAGACACCGTCAGACCGGCACAAACAACAGCCAGACACCGTCAGACCGGCACTAACACAAAAAACATAATTACATTGCCGCGGTTAAGAATTATGCGGATAACATTAGCCCTTGGCGTAATTGCCCTGTCACTTCAGAGGACTTCGGCCGAATAACTCACCGGAGGAGCTGACTTAATACTAATTTTACTGCTGCAGGCCTAATTTGCATATCATCAGGGGGGAGGGATCCACATCCCACAAGATAAATAAGAGCTGTGTACTTGGCGTCACCTTACACTGCCTCCCCTGCTAACCTAAAAACATGCCCACAATAACTTGGTCGTCTTCAATATACAAGTCTCGCACGAATCAATAGTGACTTTAACTTCAAACTTTATGAAATAAAATGTTAATTCTGTTCTACATAAAATCTTTATTCCATACTCCAATTTACTATATCCAGAAGTGAACTTATTCTCTTTATTCCCAGCAACGTGGAAGTGGATCAAGTACATACACACGGCTTTTATCCATCTATTCTAAAGAGGAAAATCACTTTTCTAGAACTGAAGTCCCCAATCCTTACCCAGCAAGAGAGCGAGAAAATAAGTAACGCCCGATTCCCTACACCACCACAACACTAAGAAAAACCGTCCGACACACAGAAGGAACACAAGACACACAGCAGGAACACAAGACACACAGCAGGAACACAAGACACACGGCAGGAACACAAGACACACAGAAGGAACACAAGACACACAGCAGGAACACAAGACACACAGAAGGAACACAAGACACACAGCAGGAACACAAGACACACAGAAGGAACACAAGACACACAGCAGGAACACAAGACACACAGCAGGAACACAAGACACACAGCAGGAACACAAGACACACAGCAGTAACACAAGACACACAGCAGGAACACAAGACACACAGCAGGAACACAAGACACACAGCAGGAACACAAGACACACAGCAGGAACACAAGACACACAGCAGTAACACAAGACACACAGCAGGAACACAAGACACACAGCAGGAACACAAGACACACAGCAGGAACACAAGACACACAGCAGGAACACAAGACACACAGCAGTAACACAAGACACACAGCAGTAACACAAGACACACAGAAGGAACACAAGACACACAGCAGGAACACAAGACGCACAGCAGTAACACAAGACACACAGCAGTAACACAAGACGCACAGCAGTAACACAAGGCGCACAGCAGTAACACAAGACACACAGCAGTAACACAAGACGCACAGCAGTAACACAAGACACACAGCAGTAACACAAGACACACAGCAGGAACACAAGACACACAGCAGGAACACAAGACACAGCAGGAACACAAGACACACAGCAGGAACACAAGACACACAGCAGGAACACAAGACACACCAGAAACACAAGACACACCAGAAACACAAGACACACCAATAACACAAGACACACAGCAGTAACACAAGACACACAGCAGGAACACAAGACACACAGCAGGAACACAAGACACAGCAGGAACACAAGACACACAGCAGGAACACAAGACACACAGCAGGAACACAAGACACACCAGAAACACAAGACACACAGCAATAACACAAGACACACAGCAGGAACACAAGAAACAAGTCCATCACAACTTGGTAACAAGTTTCTTTCATCAGCAAGTCTGCATCAACTTCTTCCATCATGGTCGTCTTCCCCCAAAGGCGCTGAGCGGGGAAAGGATTTCTCGATCTTAACCACCCTTCTTTCTTTCGTCCCTCCCTCCCCCTCAGTAACATGCATTCGTCTTGGCTTCAAAATAATCGTAAATCGATAAATGTACTTGTATTTACTACATATGAATACGAATAAGAAGCATATGAACGCGTACTTTCATAGAACACATAATACCCTCCTCCAACAGCCAGAATTGGAACCAATACCAAAGAGAGTTCGGTATCATCTGTTTTCATTATAAATACACGCGGTCACCTACCAGCTTAGGTCTACCTACAAGCCTAGTCGACTGCCCACTCGATACATAACCTGCTACACATCAGTTATAAAACCATGACTACTATTGCTTCAGGACACTTCTTCCTGGTAATAATAATAATAATAATAATAATAATAATAATAATAATAATAATAATAATGTGAGGATTTTTCCATGAAGGCACAGTTTTGTGTTCCTAACTACCATGCTAAAGTGTAAGTAGCAAGCTATACTACTACTACTACTACTACTACTACTACTAATAATAATAATAATAACTGATAAAAATAATGATGAACAGATGGGTCTGGTGTAGTCCATCCAATCCCTTAAAATCAAGGCGCAAGTTTCAGATTAAGACTAAATACTGTCGTGCAACGTGCAATTTCATCACCTTTCTGAGCCGACAACCCTTTGAAAATTTTCCAGCAAAACCTCGCCAATTTTGCGAATATTCAGTCGGTCTGGCATTAACCTAATGAGCGTCTGACCTTCAGCGTATGAGACGAAAAAAAAAGTCAGACAATAGCTCCGGCCGGCATGAAGGATGGAGGAGGCTAGGCTAGCCGGGGACATCCTAGTGCGCCCGTACGACTCTTGACCAGCAACCAACATTCCTGACTTTGACGAAAAAAAAAAAAATAATAATAAAATCGTTTCCTCACCAGCCATTTTCATCCGCTCTTCTGATATAACCACTCGGGCACTGAAACCGATCTACAGATGTGCTCCTGCGTGTGACGGGATCAGATTATACGCAATGGAGGTTGGGGGGGGAGGAGGATTACAAGAGGCCAAATAAGTGAGGGTTTGAAGACTTACTGACAACGCGCGCTCGGCCCAGCGGTAAGGTGAGTCAGCGTTGCCGCCGTCGCTTGGCGCCACCGACTCTCCCTCAATAGCCACTTGACTGGGCCCACGGGACGCCCATACAAATGTCATGCCCTTAACAACCATTTCGTGGAATGATGTCAACCGTATAACTAGGTAATTATGGGGGCGGGGGGGAATGGACAGGGGGGGGGGGAGAAAGTGATTCCAATGGTAAATAGAAGATCTGTTAACGTTTGCCTTTTAGAAAACAGATCTCATTTCATGTCAAATGAATACCAAAATTACATTTTTCTTCATCTTAGGTACGTATTTTAATCTCGTTTTACCCAACCCCACCCCAAGCTAAGGACATATTTATATTAGATTAAGAACGAGAAGACTAGAAATCTCCATAATGAACAAAAAAATCAGCAAAGTGGGAAAGAGACAGTGATATACAAAAGTCGTGAGCATTTAACTTACTAACCATCAAGAAACATGGGCAACACGGCAGACGAGACTAGCATTGAAGGTGGAGAAAAAGGTGATAATTCAGCACTGGGTGTGCGGCGGGAGCGCGCACGGAAGGCGACATATATGGTCATTCTTTTAAAACACTTTCACGCTGAACTGTACCGGTGCGAGACGTCAACAATCAAAAGCGAGCGATACGTGTTCGGTTTGGACAACATTACCTTACCTTACGACGGTGTTTTCGGGGGGGTCTTCTACCACCGCAGCTCTGTCTGAGACCAAGTTTGCCACGGTAGAAAATTTTGGAACATCGCGTGAGGCAACATTCAACTGAAAGGAGCTCCCTATAAACACGAAAGATACTGTAGAATATTATCAAACTGTCAACGAAATTGGGGAAATCATATGCTGTAAGAAAACGGGGCAAACAAAGATCTGAGACCCAAGGTTATCACAATACTGACATCTACTACGAACACTTCATAAAACTTTATAAAAACAGCTCAAGAAAATAAAGATCCATCTAGAATATGAGGATTACATATGCCTTCGATCGCGGTCACCAAATGCCTGTAAATACGAACGAAATAACAGGTTAGTCCCACACGGGGCTCTTGGGGGCAAAAACATCCAAACCCATCGTAATGTATACATAAATAAGGTGAGGCAGCCCCACACCCCACCCCAGCTGTAGCGAAGACCTCCCCGATCCCATCGTACGTAGGTACGGTAAGGTCAAGTCCCAGACCCAGCTGTGGGAGTAGAATACCTCCCCAAAAAACCATCGTAAAATACACTTTGAATTATACAACTACGGTAGTTTCGTATGCCTTCGACTGACAATATAACGGTCGGTGATATCGTCCCACCGAGTCTCCAAAACACTCAAAATGTGTGGTCCCGCGTCGCCATGAAACGCTCAACGCATCACAGACGACCAACGGAAGACAAGCCAACATCAATACAAACCGCTTTTTTTTCTCTCGTCCTTCCTCCTTTTACCAGCCGCCGCCACGGCTTGACTCCTGGCATTTCCTGACGTGAAGGGATGATACCTGCTGGTAAATCTTACATGCTGAATATAGATTATCGGAAAATTCTCTTTCTCTCCCTCTCTCTGTCTGTCTGTCTCTCACTCACTCTGTCCTCACAATAAATGGTTAAGAAAGATGCCACATGAACTCAGGACCGACTAACTGTATTAATGTGGCTGACGCCGATGAAGTACAGAGGTGTCGATAAACATGCAACATATGCGATTTGCGATTTGAGATGCGCGCTAGACCAAACCGTGAAATCTTTTTGAAGGGAACTCGTGTATATGTAGGTCTCTCTCTCTCTCTCTCTCTCTCTCTCTCTCTCTCTCTCTCTCTCTCTCTCTCTCTCTCTCTCTCATACGATCGTCGTCATGAGAACGTGCACCGCCGCGGCGTATAGACCCCCACCAGTCGGGGGAACGCAGCGACACACTGACAATGCCAACTTTTATGTATGAAGGTTGACCTGTGGTGCGTATATAGGGGAGGCGAAGGTCCACACACACACACACACACACTCTGAGAGGATCATGATGGACTTAACTTTCGAGGACTCGCCAGAGAGAGAGAGAGAGAGAGAGAGAGAGAGAGAGAGAGAGAGAGAGAGAGAGAGAGAGAGAGAGAGAGGAAATCTTGAGACAAAAAGAAATCCTTTTATCTGGCACATCGGCAGCCCTAGACCTCACAAAGGCCTCCAAGCGTTTGATATGTTAATGCTTTCTTTGGCTAATCAAAAGATAACCCACACAAAAGGTAAGAATTTCGATAAATTAGGCCAAAATAAAAAAAAAAAGAACAGAGAGAGAGAGTAGGGCTGGGCGTAGGGTACATGAGCGTGGGGTTGATCGGCCAGTGAACACGACTTGTACAATATCTGGGCGACCCCCTCTTCTACTCCATCCTGTTGCAATCCACTCAAACATTCAGCCGCGTATCTTTTTCCCCCCCTCGTGTGATCAAGGTGGCCCGAGCGTGTCTGAGGGCTTGAGTTACGGAGAATCCAATCCACTCAATCACCGTTCATCTCCAGATTTAGAACCGTGTTCCATGTCAGCGAGGTATATTCTCTACACACTACATGGTCTTCATCGTTATATTTCCCCCGTCCGCTGATATGCCTGAGGGAGTGGTGTGTGTGTGTGTGTGTGTGTGTGTGTGTGTGTGTGTGTGTGTGTGTGTGTGTGAAGCCTTTTGCTTTTCTATCTTGTCTCCGTTTATGTGTGTGTGTGTGTGTGTGTGTGTGTGTGTGTGTGTGTGTGTGTGTGTGTGTGTGTGTGGAGAAGCCTTTCGCTTTTCTATCTTGTCTCCGTTTACAAAGAGAACTACTTGTCTCCAAGTACATAAAAAGGGAACTAACTTGGTCTCCCTTTACAGAAAAGAAAAGATCTAAGATACTCTTACTATCTTACATGGGATAGCATCGTCACACACCATCTCCAGGGCCGCTTCCTTGGGAGGGGTGTGACTCGTCCCGGACAGTGGGACTGAAAAGCCTGGGGTCTGTCAAGTTTAGCGGGACCGCCACAGGCAAGGGCGTGCGACATGGTCTGGTCGATGTAAGTGAGGCTAAGAGATGGTCCCGTCCTACCCACAACAACAACAACCCCAGTATCATGCGACCTTTGTACAAACATTGAGTTCCGAGAGGGACACACACACACACACACACACACAAAGAGAGAGAGAGAGAAATTGATCTCACCCTAATGCATGATCCTACCTTACGCTACGTGGGTCATGAGGACTCACTATTCCCCTCACAGATTTTCCTATGGACGCACGAGACGTATGGGGAATAGCGTATATGGCGTACTAGACGTATGGGGGAATGGCATATACGACGCACTAGACGTATGGGGAATGGCGCATATAGGGTACAAGAAGTATGGGGAATAGTGCACATAGGGTACTAGACGTATGGGTGGAATGGCGTATTGGGCGTACTAGACGTATGGGGGGAATGGCGTATAGGGCGTACTAGACGTATGGGGGAAATCCGACGCAGACGTCACACACACGTGTGTGTGTGTGTGTGTGTGTGTGTGTCGTCTGTTACCGTCCCGAAGTCGACGAACGTAAACAGGCTCGTGTGTGTAGGTGTGTAGAGTCCTCATTACCGACCCGTCTCTCAAGTCAGACTCGCCGGCTTTTTGCTCACCAGTTCTGGCGACGCCCACCCACCCACCCACCTCCAACGGGGCCTCACCACCTCGGCCCCACCTATCTCCATCACCAACACAAACATGACCCACCCCCCGACACACAGGGCGCCAAATTCCGAAAGGTTCTAAAAAGGCCCATCCTTGTCAACGTTCATTCCACTTTCGGACAAATTTTACGTTACGGAGATTAGGAAAGTGAGGCTTTGTGGTGTGGTGGAGGAGAGGAGGACTATTGGTAGTGTGTGTGTGTGTGTGTGTGTGTGTGTGTGTGTGTGTGTGTGTGTGTGTGTGTGTGAGACGGAGTATATGAGGCAGGGGAGAATGGGATGACGAGGTGAGTAAAGAGGGGAGGCTGAGGGAGGCACGTTAGGAGGCGAACTCAGGTGTGAGTGAGGGACGAGGGATGTGTGAGTAACGCGAGAGAGAGAGGTGTGGGGCAGGCACGTACATGAGTAAGATATGTGCGCCCCACGCTTGTGTCCCACTTGAGCTCCGGTACTCACTGCACGAGTTAAAGTCACACTCCCTCGTAATCCCTAACCTCAGACGGGAAAATATACCGGAGTTGAAGTCAGACTCCCTCGTAATCCCTAACCACAGACGGGACAATATACCTGAGTTGAAGTCACACTCCCTCGTAATCCCTAACCTCAGACGGGACAATATACCTATCACCAACTCAATAACACAACGATAACCTCTCAGCATCTGATACAGTGTCACACGACTGTCCACAACACTGAGGGACAAACGTATGGTCGGGAACTTCCCGCCCTCCTCACTGTGTGTGGAGAACCATAGCAACATGTGGGGGTAACCATCACATCGAAGTCTTCTCCGTAGACCTCAGGGATACGCTAACCGACTCTGGAAATAACTTTTTCATAACTTTCACCTCAAACATCAGGGAGGACCAACTGGGTCGTCGCGAGGCGAGTCAAAATCATTTCTACGAAACAATGGTTAACTTGACGTATCCCTGACAGTGGACCGGACCTGGAGGTGGACGCAGGGAATTCCAACGCACTAGACAGATAGGCGGGGTGCGGCCAGGTCAAGACAGGCTAAGGAGAGAGAGAGAGAGAGAGAGAGAGAGAGAGAGAGAGAGAGAGAGAGAGAGAGAGAGAGAGAGAGAGAGAGAGAGAGACGGGCAATCACAGAAAAGGAAGGGGTAGGTGCTCAGAGATATCGGCTGTAGGTCAATAAGGGAGAGAGCGACTAACCCAAACCTCATTTTCAGTGGTTTTTTCTTTTGTTTTCCTTTTCTTCTAACTGCTCCTCCCGCCCTTGTAAGGCAGCGTCAGGAACACTCGAACTATGGCTTCATCTACACACATCCAATTTCAAGCAGTCATTTGTAATGTATTTACGATAAAAAAAAAAAAAATCAAGTTGTTTTCCAGTCTCATCGGTAAGAATGGGTAACCTATATATACACCTCAAACGAGAGCGAACCCATGAGCCTGACTTTTGCAAAAAGTTCGTAAAATACATTCATGAGTTCAGCCATGTTAACCTCTAGGGGATATCTTCTTCCCATCTTGATTTGGAACATAAGGAAACCCATTCTACCTCACTTTACTTCACCTAACCGTATGGCCGAGTCTGAAAACAACGAATCAATTACCCTCCTGTCAATTAATCAATTCCTTTGGTAAAGGTCGCAGCAAACTTGCACATCCCGTTCCTATCCCTCACCCGGGCCACAGCTGTCACACGACGCCGCAGACCACTGCTGAGGGAAAAGCTTAGCTTAAGCGGCATATGGGGCTCCATGCAGGAGCAGGGAAGTGATGGTCTCCTCCCGAACGAGACGGTCGTCGAAACAGTACTCTTTTCCGTCCACTAACGGTGATACGGCCTTGCTACAGGTGAACTTATCGCTCACAGTATGACCAATTTGCAAGCTAGCGAAACCCCGCAGTTGCTGACTTCATGCTTCCGAGACTAAAAGATTTTGTTCGCGTTACTTTTGAATCATGATTTTAAGGCTAATTGCAGGCAAAGGTTTTTTCCTAGTTAATCAGCCTTATCGTGCATTCTGAGCCCAGGATATGTAGCCACCGAGACAAAGTGGACACGTGAGAGATTTGGTTATAAACCTACGTCGCGCTCCACACACAAGCGTAGTCCAATCACATTCGAAGGAGTTTAACGCGGTTCGTGACGAATCATGGTAGTTTACGTAGGTCTACGTACCACTGGATCAGGACATGGTGGGTTTACTACGAGTGGATTAGACTGACTTGAGTTTAAGTCAGTTCCAGCTGAGATCAGTTGGCGTGGGATGGGCTGACAGGTTTGAGCTAATTAGGCGAGGTTTGGCAAAATTAATTAAAGTTTTATATAATGAAGAAGATTACATCGTGATGTTATACTTTGGTCCGATTAAATCAAAGGTTTTAATAACTTAAGTTTGCACGTCTTAATCTGATGGGAACAGTATGTTACGGTGGATCAGGAAGGATTGTATCAGGTTTGTGCTTGGCTACACTAGGATATAGCTCATAGGGTTAGCTAGGCCAGACTTAGGATATATCTAATAGGGTAAGTCCCTTAAGCACGAAGAGTGCGACCCTTAGGTGTGATGCCGTGACCTTTAATCTATCCCTTAATTAAGGGTTGAGAATAGGAAACAGCAAAGACCACTATGTGGAAAAACCCTTGGCCTGCTATCGCTCCCCGAATCACCATCGACATTGTTCCTCGACAATGAAAGCTCCGCAACAGGCACACGTTTACATACACTCGCACACAATGCCAACAAATGAAGGCATGATGCCAGGGTGGGGGGGGGGGGGGGTTGAGACAGCAGGGAGGGTTGTGGTCGTGGGTATCTTACTCACGACCCACCACACCCGAACGAACCTAGACGGCCACTTTCCACAGGCATGAATCACAGAGCCGTGCAGAGGGGCGAGGTGGTACAGGCTGGCAAGACTGGCGGGCCACCACCACCTCTAAACCTCTACCTACCCACTTCTGGACACCTCTCTCTCTCTCTCTCTCTCTCTCTCTCTCTCTCTCTCTCTATCTCTCTCCAGCGACTAAGATCGTCTTGAGGAATTTTCAACCAAGACTTGGGACACTGACCGATACGGCATTCTCAACCGCTCGACAACGACGCTTAGTGCGTCCAGCATGTCGTTAAAGGCCCCTTGAGCACGACTCAAAATGACCCCTAAGCACGACGCTACAGCGGCAGGACCAGTTAGCACGACTCTTAAGGACTCATCGGCACGAAGCTAGAACCCTTCATCACGGCGGTAGGACCCTTGTGTATGATGGCCAGGGCCTTTGAATTGCCCCATACGGGTCAATGGCCAAGTCGTCATACCTAAGGGTCGTATCGTCGTCCGCATGAGTCATACTCTCGTGCTTGTGGGTTTTAAGGGATACGTACTGCTTTATTATTATCATACAAGAAACATTATATATCCTGTATTGTCATCAAACCATACACAAGTATACAAAACCTAGTACATTCTACACGCAAACATACAAGTATAAACACACATACGCAATATATATATATATATATATATATATATATATATATATATATATATATATATATATATATATATATATTGAGATTATTTTACAGTAACAAGCGCAACACATTCATTGTAGAGATGAAAAATGGGAAAAAATAATAACATGGTACAATATACCTAAATCTGTCAATATTTATCCACCATAAATACTGGTGTAAAACGTCTGCATCTACTCAATTTTTCTAACACCATATGAAGAATGCAGTATTACTACATCTCTACAAACTCAAAGACAACATAATGCAAAACACTCTTCAGAAAACAAGTAGAGGAGGAAGTGTCAAAAGACATTCTCTCAGCAGTTCGTAAGCTAATGACAGGCAATAGGTCTTCGGTTACCCCTCTCTCTCTCTCTCTCTCTCTCTCTCTCTCTCTCTCTCTCTCTCTCTCTCTCTCTCTCTCTAAGTACAATCTGCCCTCCCTGTCTCTAAGCTTGAGTGACCATGTAGCCCAGCAAGGTGAAGATGGCTGCCCTACCTGCATACCGTCGCAGTACTCTGGTCGCCGGTGTCTCTTAGCCTCGATCGCGCCCCACTGCACCTACAAACAGAAAGGTGTTCCTGTTAACTGAAGGTAAAGAAATATAAGTTTACAACGCAAACAATTCCCGTGTACACACCAAACTTACGTTTGCACACCAGAGGAACATATATGCCCACCACTAAATACAACAGACAGAGCTAAACAACAAAGAAACAGACTTAAAGTGAGCGGAACAGACACCCACATAATGCTATCAAGTGTAAACTCTTCATAACTACCTTAATATTACCATAATCAACATACACAATCAAGCGAAATCTATTTAGAACTGGCAATCCGAAGAACAACTTTACAAGAGATCCATAAACGAAGAGTTACATGAATAACTCTATAAATAATTAAGGAAGAAAGTAAAGTTAGAGTTAGGGAGGCAGGCGACGGCGGTCAGCATACACAGGCGAGCCAGGTTGGCGAGTCGGATGGAACACATGCCGTGTTGTTCGATTTTTTAATTTCTCCCTCGCAAAAAAGGGGGTATCTATGGTGTACCCTTACACACCCTGCAGGCGGTGGCGTTAAAGAGGATAATAAAATGGGCACGAAAACGTCAAAGTAACTACGCCAAAATGATCGAACTATCTAACAAGTTGAATGAAGTACTTGCAGTTCACCGAGTTGGGCACGCTGTGACGTCACTCTAGTGTTGGACATTCTTACCTCCCTCCAGTGCAAATGTTTGTCCGCTCCTTCACCCCGACCTTCCATCGGCAGTGCCCCTCACGCCTCGCGTCATGCCCCGGCAACATCGTACGGAGTGGGGATGGGACGGGTTCAACAGAGAATCAGTCAACACGATGAATGTAATGGATACCGGGACAAAGAAAAATGACATGGAAGGTAAAGACTACAAGATAATCGCGAAGAACCCCCTCCCCCTCAAGGGGATCCAAGGAAAAAAAGGTCAAGTTGTATATATGAGTGCACAGGTTCGTGTAAATACTAACTAAATGTTACGAGGCTTTAAAAGATTGTTAATTACAAGGAGTTTTAAAAGAGTTGACTCGTCTCTGAACCCTGTATTACTCAATATGTATACACAGTTACACATCCATGCCCAAACCGTGTACCCAGGTAACCTAACCTAACCAAACTGTTGCACATTTCAACATACACTAGGTATACCCGGTGGAAGGTAGGTGGTCTAGTGCACAATCAGAAGAAATGTGGCAGCTCTTTATTACAGAATTCTCGAAATCTTCTATTTCTTTCTTAACATTTGCCGACACTTTTAACGAGTATGTCCTAGACGTTTTTCTTGTCTTCTAATACTTCCCGAAACTTTGTTTTTACGTAGATTTAATCTGCACAGTCTGCTGCTCCAAGGAATCACCTTCGCGTGCAAATCTGATGCTAATTTCCAGTACTTCTCATAAATAATCACAGTGTGTATCGCCTCCACGAAAATGAATAGAGACCAGGAGCATTTAAACGGACCCAGCGTTTAAATAATTTACTGAGGCAATACTAGCTATAAACTTCATCGTGATACAAAGACGGATGGTAAATCTGCCAGGCTAGTTGGGTCCACGAGACTGGAGAAGTTCGATATGTCTCCACAGCGAAAAAAGGGCTAAAATCATCCCTTGCTTGTCGTTTTCCTAAGTAATTAAATTCTATAAACCAACCACATCGTCTTACCATGGAAATTCCCCGGCTAAAATGCTTAAATGTTGGGTACTTTAAAAGATATTCTAAGCATACCCATTCATATGTAATGGGGTAAGGCCCTTACAAAGTTACCCCTATATCTTGTTAAACCTGTAAGCGAATATCAAAAGCCTTGGTCGATCAACAAATTACAGACTGGTCGCAGGCGGGAGCTGCAGGGGATGTGGAAAAAAAAAAAAAAAACTTTCAAGGCCAGGGAACTCAAAACGTTTAAGAGAAAGTGAGAGAGTAATCTATTATGCATTTACCTTACATGCAAGCGGCAATACCTAAACAATAATCGATTTACATAACCTAAGATAAACACGAAAAAGCTGGCAATGATGTGTACTTGAAAGGATAACAGCAGGGCGTAAATTCTGTCAAATCCTGGAAATGCAACGTAAACACTCTGATGTTGATAATAAATTTGCCGCACTGACATATGCGGCGGGGCGGTTAATAAAAAAAAATAAAATAAAAGAAACTCTTGGTATCTGATAAACCTAATTATTCGGCGCGAGACAATCAGCTCTCAGTTCTATGAATAAATAAACTCGTTTCTTCCACCTGGACACACAACGCACGAAGAACAATGATAAATATAAAAAAAAAAAAAGCAGTCTACAAACTACATACCACATAAAATATTCTATTTAAGCGTTAGCAGACGCGAAAATGCAGCGACTTCGCTTTCAAAAATAGTTTAAGAAAGAATACACGTTGAGAGAAACAGTTATAATAAGGGGTTTAGAGTGTAAGAGTCAAGTGCGACTACACTTATCACTTTTCCGCTTGTCACTCCACCAAAGACCATGTCTCTCAAAATCTTGCGTTTAACAGAAGGTACAGTAAATTTCTCTGCAGTACAGGAATATTCTGTAACAGCATATTCATCCCGTTCCGTCTAGGACAGAATAAAGTTGAAATACTAAATTTCACCTTGACAAACATATATAATTAAACAATAAACGCAAAACATTAATAACTGTACACCACGCCTACCCTAATAATATGAAAAGGTTATTTCCTTACAGATCTTGAATTATTGTGAAGGTTTACTTGAACAGCCTCCATGTAAATCTGACAATGAATGCTTCCAAATAAAATGTACTAATTACGTGACAGGCCCCTTCACATCTATCAAAAAAAAATTATCTACACACACACACACACACACACAAACCCTCATCATAGTGAGGACAAGTGCCCGACACCGTAGCTACTCACCATGATTATGAAGGTCGTGCTCCACCACAGGAGACATCCATACCGAAACCCGCTCATAATTTCTCACAGATTACAACTCGCCAATCGCACCTTGCATGAACTCGCCGGAGGAAACACTCGTCGATGCCAAAGCTCCGAAACAAAACAAAAAACAAAAAAAAAAACCTTGCCCCTTTTGCCTTTTTTTTTTTTTCCCACCCGACTCACTCATGAGGGTACAGCACTAAATATACGGGGGCATTACGCGCACCGACTGTCTTGTAGGAATGCCTTACAACTAAGCCGAGGGTGAGTTTTGTCATATCTAGAGGAATTTACGTGTTACCCTATTCCGGCAAGCTGTCATAAGCAACACCACTGGCATCCACTAGTATGGCACAGGTAAAACTCGGGAGATGCCCCTCACTGATGCCCGAGCTTGCCTGAGTTGAAGTTTATTTCTGTTGTCAACTTTTCACTATGGGCGAATTCTACCCATTCATCTCGTCATGATGACATTACAGCATAAAAAATACTCATCGGGGAGCTGTTAAACCAGCCTCTGAAACACGAGGGGGGCGTGGAAACGTAATCAACCAATCGTGTTCACAAACGGCGAGCATCGGACGGGAGCTGTACCACCTCCCTCGACACTTGCTCAGAGCGCACTGATTCGGTGACTGGCGAGACCTCTCCCGCGGCCACGGGTTCTGCTGCCAGCTAACTTGTTTGTTGTTCACTGACCTAATGAATGGGGGATTTCGTGGCGTACTGAGTCTCTCCTTTTCTCCTGACTTCAAGGTGTCTTGGGAATTCTGACGACAAATGATGAGAATATAAAGAACTGTACTGCAATTTTCTTATCTTTTCATAGAAACGTCAATATTCTCCAATTACCCGCGCGGAGTGTACACACACACACCAGGCTCTTACTTAGTTCATTATATAGGTTTTAGGAATATGAGAAATTAAGGTTTGGTACTCATGCACTTGCTGGAAAACGTCTATCTGTTGTCTGAAATATACAGCGCGCCTCGGTCACGGTCGAAGAAGCTAACTTTGTTTATTCGGTTGACATTACCGATGATAATTAAAGTTTTAATTATTCAAGTATACACTGACAAAGTGTTTGTGAGAGTTTAACTGAAGGTCACCTAACAGAGGCTGTGCTGAGGAGAGCATTGAGTGCACAGTTGGGTGAAATATATTGACAACTTGGACACATCACCTGTGTACATGTTCTGTGTACTTCGTGACATTCGCTGTACTTTGATGGGTCAATGTTACCGACGATTTGATGTTCAGAAGGTGTTAAAATACACTTGTAGTGTATAAGATTTGCTTTGCTTTGACCGAGCAGTTGCCTATAGGCGGGAGGTATTCACACTCCGTCCATGTTAAAGTGCATCATTATTCGTAACCAGAATCACGTGTAAGAAAGCTTAATACTACTACATAACGTTGATCCAAACCGATGTGGATAACTGATGAAGCAGAAGCGACTTACTTCACACAGCACTCGAGGTCGTAATTAAGGATCGCGCCGTCGTCCTCAATGATCGCATAGGCGTGCTAAACGGTCGTACCGTCATGTTCAGAGAGCGTACTGCCGACTTACGTGACCAAGGATCGTCTTGTCGTGCACAAAAAGGATACTACTGGGCTCACAGGTCGTGCTTTCGTGCCGAAGGATCGCATCGGCGTACTCAAAGACCGTCTCGTCTGGCTCCAAGGTCGCACTTTTGTGCTCAAGGATAGCAATGTCGAGGTGCTCATAAGATCGCACCATCGTGCTTATAAATGCTTAAACCCACTACCCTAACCACTGAGCCGCGACGTCCCACATTAAGTCTACAATGCACCGAATACTCTGGCTTTAGTGCAGCTGTGCATAAAGGAGGCTTCTTAACGCGCCAAGCCCATCACGGAGAGGTGTTGATTCTTATCAAGGTCCTGTGAGAATAACAAATGACTACTGTAAACACAGTCAGCTGCTCGCCAGCCTGGAGGGAAGGGATGAACGCTAATACCTTCAAGTGACCCGTACAGCAGAACAAGCAAAGCTCAGTATGCTGAACATGTATTCGAATCTTATTACAGCCTAGCAACCATTTGGGGGTCCAGCTTCTTATATAAGGCGTGTTGTTGTTCCATTGTATGATCAATTAAAATAACTAACTGGTTTCAAGAATGGTGTGGAGGTTCCCGATTTGTCATTATCGTCTAAACGACAGCTAATCAAGTGTCGTCATTTGTAAGCTACAGAATTCATGTTTCTAGGCTTCTTAAGCTAAGTTTGGAATTAAGTACAAGGTTCATCCTTCCATTCAGTACTATAAGTTTGCGAGGCGATTAACTCAATAATACAACTGTGTAAGAGGAAGGCATTTAATGCACGAGCAGTCCTGACAACATACTGCACAAAGAATCCTTGACGTTCACCTTAAAAAAAATGTTCTTCCTTCACTAACTTGGGATCTGTGAATGTGAACCCGGCGGCGCTACGCATTCCTGCAAGTCAATCAAGTGGTGAAGAAAGCGCCCACAGATACGGCCTGCGAAAGGAACTTGCACACTCGCAATTCAAAAGGCTTTATGTGCCTATCTATGCATAGACAAAGCGTTTCTGTGATAGTGTGGGTGAAAGGCACATTGCAAGGAGGTAGGTGAAGGCACTGTGATTTAGCGGTTCGGAGAAGCGATCAACAACCTCTACACTCTCTCTCTCTCTCTCTCTCTCTCTCTCTCTCTCTCTCTCTCTCTCTCTCTCTCTCTCTCTCTCTCTCTCTCTCATGGCTTAGTCTCGATGAGGACTAGCGATCGCGATAATAATTATGAGTTCAATATTTTCCGCGTGAGCGAGATAGCACCAAGAACAGATGACTGAGCCTTTCAGGAAAAATCCTCGCGTGGCTCCTTTGTTTCGTACTTTCTAAAGTGATACAGGAGGGGAGAAAGGGTGGATTTCCAGCCCCCCTAGCTCCCTCCCTTTTCAGAGGCCTTCTACAGCACGCGTGAGATACGTGAGCAGTATTCTTTTCCCCTAACCACACGAATATATTAATAATAATAATAATAATAATAATAATAATAATAATAATAATATAACCAATAATAATAATAATAATCGAAACACTCTGTGGTCGCGATACTGACGGACATGATTAAAATTAAAAATAAACATTGGCTGCTCAGAAAATATATTGTTGATAACTCTGCAGGCCACAGTGTGACGATGGCTGCGAGTCTGTCACAATGCTGTAACAACACATCTACGCAACGGAAGGTCCGTGCAAGGCTCAGATTAACTATCATATTCCAGGGTCGTACCACCGTGGTGCAGGGGCGTACTGACGTGCTTTAAGGGTTAATATCATGTGTCCCTTTTCTATTAAGCCCGCTTAGACATCATGCATAGCTTTGCGTACAGAATACTCATATACCTTTCTCAAGCCTTTTCATTACAATCACATAAATCAGTTCGAGTAGGATAGTTCTGAATTTACTGAAAAAATAATTTTCTACTTATTTTCATACTTCCCTTTTTCTATATAGTTACTTCTACATCTAACCACTCCATGCATGGTAACAACATTCGTATCTAAACCCTCCATGCACGTTCATAACATCCATATCTAAGCCCTCCATACACATTATCAACATCCATATCTAACCTCTCTATCAACGGTCATAACATCTATATATAACCTTTCATGCACGTTTAACATATCCACATCTAACCCATTCATGCACGTTATCATCCATATCTACCTCCTTCATGCGTGTTAATACCAACCGTATCTATCCCCTTCATACAAGTTCGTTATCTATCGGTATTTGGGTTGACAGGGTACGTATCTACGACCATGTCTGTGATAGGTGGCATATCTGAAAGATATCATGCTCACACTGGCTTTTTATAAGGGACCATAATGCTTCTGGATTAAATATCAAACCAGGTCCTCTTAAGTAATTTATATATATATACAAATCTTACTGCGAATATACCATCTAGCTTAAATTTGCAACAATCGATCCCAAAGAACTTTAAATCTGGCCAGTTCGTACTGACCTACTGAAACTACGTGCATCATTTTGCGCTCATACAGACCTGTTGACCTACTTCTGGGCTTCGTATAGACTTACTGCTGTATTTGCAATATTTTTCTAATATTCGTAAAATATTTCGTTCCTGTTAGTATTTCATGGGGTACATATTAGCAAGTTGGTAATGTTGTATATAGGCTACAACGATGGTTATGGATGGTGAATGGTTGTGACGGTGGTTATGAATGGATGGCACATCGTTGCAACGGTTATGAATGAACGGTATAATCATATAATTGGCATTGGCAGTGTTGACGTGCCAGTGAATGATGCTAATATTAACGAGGATAGGACAGTGAATGGCTGTAATGGTGGTTATAAACGACCACTAAACTGTTTGCGATAGCAGTAATTGACACTCGGGGAAAATGATTGTGATTGTAGATATGAAAGTCCAGAATATCATTGCGCTAACGGTCATCAAGAAAACACGAAGCTTCGGACCACGGGGGCAAGAAAGGACAAAGAACCTATATTGTAAAGCTTATGGGCATTGTCTACGTAGGCTAATCTAGAAAGACAATACCGAGGCAGGTCCTGTCGTCCCCAACACCCATGTCGTCTGCGTACAACGCCACACTCGTAAGTTAGCCTGGCTACATATCCTTCGCTGTCAACAGTTTGCCCATTTAGGTTGTGGGTTCTGCAAAAACTAGAGAGACCAGTGGGGTTCGAGAGCAGGTTGGGGTGAGTTGGTATGAAATGTTTTGCCTACTAAATTATCTACTTGATTTGCATATCTGGCAAGGAGGTAGGTTCCTGTTATCAAGAGTATGCAGTATTTTATATTCCTGATCAGGAGGGAAGGATTGGTATACAGTTCAGTATGTGCACGGTTGCGAACCAGGCTCGCCGAGCTTGTTGCATAAGACCATGTTTTTTTCTTGGTACATAAAACGTCTCGTTATATATGCAAATTAACCTCATTAGCACGAGTTGGGTATGACGGCCTGGCCTTTGACATGACTATCAAGTCTCCATTCCAACGCTAGGCTTATCATGCCCAAGGGTCGTAACGTTGTCCTCAAGGCTCACAAGTCGTGTTTCATGGGGATCGAACCGTCGTGTTCAAGGATTGTGGCATCATGCTTAAGGACCGTACCGTCGTGATATATATATATATATATATATATATATATATATATATATATATATATATATATATAAACCACATTAGGGAAGACATTTACTCGTTAGGAATACCCGGACATTCTTGTTCAACAAAAAAAAGTCAATCTTTTTTCATACCCCCAAACACTTCATACTACTTCGTGGTATTCCTTGGCACAGCTGGCATACAACCCACGATTCCATTAATGTATTTCAGAAGAAAACTAAATATACCAGGAAATCAGATATCTCAAGTGAATGCGGCTCTCACAAGAGCTGAAAATGGTTTTAGAATTCTTAATGAATCAGGAACTAACTCGGGAGGGTGGGATCTCTTTTAGTGGACCACTCGCCAGCTTGGGTTACATGCGCGGTGAGATTTACATATAAGCTTACCACGCATCTCGACGGTAATATTTCAAATTTGTGTTTCAATTTCACATTTGCTAAATCATAAATCAACACTTCGTAAAGGAAGTGATACTCTAGAATTGGTTTACTGTCGTTATTTACATGAAAGCGAAATGTCATTGGTCCACATGTAAATGTCAAAAGATTTTACGGTTGGTGGATGTATTAGCTTCACGTTCACGGCCTTAATATTAAGTAAGACCCTTGGCAGCTCAGAGGCCTGATGCCCTCAAAAATCAACCAATGTAGCAATCAGGAAGAAGAACGTGGCAACATTGTAGTCTTACTTGAAGCAGAATTTGATATCCACAAGATTTTTATTGTAATTTGAAGCTAATTATCATTTTACTTAAACGCATTCCACTTTTGGATATCTCAAAATGCTGTATATAAATTACCATAATAATACCCCTGAAATCAACGATATCGCAAAGTTAATATGTATGGAAATTGAGGACAAAAGTACAAATTTAACCAAAAAAATCTCCGATAAACTCACATTTAGTAAGGCTCTCCTTATCTTTGTCGGTCTCAATAACTTCCATGAATTCTTACCTAACAGACACACACACACACACACACACACATATTTTTTTTTTTCAATTTTCCAAAAGAAGGAACAGTGAAGGGGGCCACGTGAGGATATTCCCTCAAAGGCCCAGTCCACTGTTCTTAACGCTACCTCGCTAATGCGGGAAATGGCGAATGCTATAAAAGAAAAGATATATATATATATATATATATATATATATATATATATATATATATATATATATATATTTTCCCTGGGGATAGGGGAGAAAGAATACTTCCCACGTATTCCCTGCGTGTCGTAGAAGGCGACTAAAAGGGAAGGGAGCGGGGGGCTGGAAATCCGCCCCTCTCTTTTTTTTTTTTTTTTCCAAAAGAAGGAACAGAGAAGAGGTCCAGGTGAGGATATTCCCTCAAAGGCCCAGTCCTCTGTTCTTAACGCTACCTCGCTATCGCGGGAAATAGCGAATAGTATGAAAAAAAAAAAAAAAAAAAAATATATATATATATATATATATATATATATATATATATATATATATATATATATATATATATATATATATATATATATATGTGTGTGTGTGTGTGTGTGTGTGTGTGTGTGTTACAGCAGCTAAAGTGCTGACTGCAGAATTATCCTGAATATATCCAGTGAATTGCTAGTGACCACATTAGGCTCGGGTTTCCTCACATGAGCCACCAGTCTTGCTTGTTACCCGAACCGCCGACACAACAGCCAAATCTTCACCACTTTCGAATTATGCGATTTTGCTAATGGAGCATTAACCCCGCCTCCCGTGATTTCCGTATTCGCATTAACCTTGTGTCTTTACACGTGCATATATCACATACAAAGACAATGAACTTTCCGGGGAGTATTGGTGAATAATCTTCTGGTCATCACGTTAACTGGGTTCGAACGGACGCGTAACTTCCGTCAATCGACCTTCCACGGTGGATCAGATGTGCCAACTGCAAATTACCTGATTTGTTTCTGCTTGGTATTAGGTTTCACTCTCACTGTCCTTTCGCTTGTTTTACAAATTTACGGCCGCTTGTTTTACAAATTTACAGCTTACCGTAGGTGTCATGTAACTACCACAGTTCCTTCGTTCTGGCTCACTGTTTGATGTTGGGCATCGCCGGTGTCCTTCCTTGATTCTCTTCTGGCAAAGTGTGGAATATAATGATTGCAAATTTTTCTTGGAGTTAAGAGATAATGAACAAAAGCGAAAGCATTAACAACGAGTATCTGCGGTGATCAACCTACACATGCGATTACATGGAATACATTCTACGGACATCTTAGTCCTCATTTCAATCGCCAACACATCCACTACATTCGACACAATTATTTTTTCTACAGTATCTACCATATCTTAAGCTTTGATTGTAATTCATACGCATCTAGATAATGGTATCTCACAAAAATATCATTCTAAACTATTTAAAAATGTTCCATAGACATTTGGCTGGTCTGCTGCCTCGGAGGAAAATATTATTGTGATCCTAACCAGAGCACATATGTACTAACGAAATTACGTGTTACTTGAAGGCGCAATTTTTTCTTTCATACTTGTTCGCCATTTCCCACGTTTTAGCAAATCAGCGCCAGGAACAGACGAAGAAAAACAGCTTCATTCGTTCATATCCATTCTCCAGCTGTAATGGATTTTAACAATTAGCTTAATACTGACTAACAGCAGCATATATATATATATATATATATATATATATATATATATATATATATATATATATATATATATATATATATCTTTCTTTCTTTCATACTATTTGCCATTTCCCGCGATAGCGAGGTAGCGTTAAGAACAGAGGACTGGGTCTTTGAGGGAATATCCTCACCTGGCCCTCTTCTCTGTTCCTTCTTTTGGGAAAAAAAAAAAAAATATATAATCACTAATTGCTATTCATGCGCGTAGTGAAACACAATAAGTTCCCAAGTGCACTTTCGTGTAATGATCATATCGTCAGGGGAGATATAATAATGTGCGTATGCGTATGGTCAATGTTTGTTGAAGAAGAGGGATATGTGAGTACAAGTGTAAAGCAGAGACGAGTGTTTGGTTACAGTATGGCTTGGGTGGGAGGGGTGTATGGCCTTTGAAAACAATTGGCTGCAAACCTTATAGGTGTGAGATTGTACACAAAGTATTTGTATTACACTGTGCCGGTGTTTAACGTTTGTGGTTGCTAGGTAGCCGGTGATGGTGTAAGATCTTGTACTGTGAATGTGGTGTTATGCTTGCTTTTGACATGGTGGATGACCAGGTGAGCGATATGCAGTTAAGTTGGAGAAGATGCATTGTTTGTAAAGGACACCAAGGACTTCTTTTCCTTGTACAATACTAGTATCAAGTAGTGTTGTGAAGGCGTTTTCTTTGTTTATGGACTTTGAATTATGAGTGGGACTCTAAAAGTGAATACTGCTTGAAGAAAAATTCATAAAGTAATATTACTCAATCTCTTGATTCAAAGGATGGAGAAAAGAGTGTCAGTAAAAGCAATAGACGGCATAAATGATGAAAACTGTATAAATACTTTAGCTGCCATCTTTGCATTCCCACATCCAGCTTTCCGGATTTTGTTTCAAAACACAAAAACATGACAGATTCTATAATCAAGCTTAAGCTGGTTTGTTGCTGGAGCACAGTAAAGCCTGTATTCTTAACTTTAACATCATCTGGTATGTAAACATGCAAGCTACTGCCACTTCTCATTTCCATACTTATCTTTAACATTTATCGATTAAAACCCACATCTTTCTGCTTCCAGTTAATTCTAGTTGACATCATCACTAACAGAGCATATTAACAAAACACACTGTTACTGCTTAAACAATTTGGTGGCTAGGAGGTACACATATATCACAATAATTAACCACTACAAATCCTGCATGACCATGTAAACTTTCAGGATATTAAAACTACAAGTCTTATTCCTACTGGTAATTGATACAAATACTACAATACCCTAAATAAAACACAATCTAAAAGAAAGTATATGACAAAACACTCTAAGTCTGAGAAAAATGGCTCCTTTGTCTCATGTTTGGTCACTTATATATATATATATATATATATATATATATATATATATATATATATATATATATATATATATATCTTCCAGGGATGGAAAGGTAAGGCAAGACAGGGTAGTCAAATAGTGGGCATGATCACTCTATGCTACTAGGATGATATTCAAATTGATGTTAACTCCACAGTTTAATAGGAGACACTAGGTCCAGTCTGATTATCCAGAATTTCTACACCTTTAACTGATTAACCGTCTACATGAGTACAACAAAGGTGGACACTACCACTACTACTGAAGTGATAATTTTGAACATGCATAATGTAATGTGAATAAAATGAAGGACGGTCAATGCTACTCCATGTGGATGGAGGGTAATTCTTACATACCTCTGATGTACTTGATAACAGCTGTGACCAACACTCTAGTGTGCACTATATGGAGGGGTCATTTACATAAGTTTGATACATGTAAAACTCTGAAGGAAATTAGTAGTTACATATGGGGACGGCAAGGTCATGTGAGTGGTGCAGATACACAGGTGTGATGATCATCCTTGAGAACCTGATGCATAGGACAAGCACAAGTGTAGCCATGAGGGGATGATGAAGACAGCAGACAGAGGTGACTGCACTTGTGATGCTGACAAGGATTTTCCACCTAGAATTAAAAGAAACAAAAACAAGGTTTGATACTATCAGTAAACATTAGGAGAGAATTCTACACTAAAATCATTCACCTGAATTTGGGGCTCTATGTTTAAGTGATTGTAATGGTTACATTAAATCTGAATTCAGATGATGTAATAGGTCCTATGATTCTACATGTCGACTCATGTGATTTGAATTCATGTCCAGATCTAATCACTTCAACACTGGTGCATTTACTTTACCATCCCTAAATTTGTTAAACACATTTTCCCAAAAAATATCTCAGTCCTGCATGGGCTCACCATCTCTACACAGCCTTTAATACCTAATTCCAACTTTTCATCTGCTCTTTTTACCATTTCACCGTAAAAATGTGATTATCTGATATCAATGGAAACTTTGAGTGGACCAGAATCCATACAATACCCCAACAAGAGTCTTTCTTGTTATATGTCAAGAGCTCATCAACCAACTATCCACACCTTATAACCTAAAAGAACTTAGAAAAAAATTATGAAATCATGTTCATGAAAAAACTAATTCAAAAGGGGTATATTCATCTGATATGCATGGATTCCTGTTGGTTTCATCTGGAACCATTCCAAGTGTTTAATAATGTAACCACTTATCCCATGTAAATGAAAAGGTGTGTTACTGATAATGCACACACACACAAAAATTAAATCTAAATCATGGCGTATCAGTATGCTTCCAGACTTTGATTATTCTAAACATGTAATTCCTTCATATATATTTTCATTCCACATACTCTCAACTGCATATCTTTCCAGTCACAATGTCATGGCCATAAGGTGAACAACCTTAAATTCATTTGTTTTTATATATTTCTGTCCACAAAGTCTCTTTACCCCTGAACCACTCTGCAGGCACAATGACTCACCTCTGAAAACTGGTTTGGGTGAAGGACTTTAATGCCAAAGGGTTGGGTGGGTGTTCCAGTGATGACAGTCTTGTCTGCACAGTCAATTCTGCTGCACTTCCATATCTATCACCACAAGAGATGAAAAACAAAATGTAAAGTTAGTGCATCTGAATCCCATCAACTGATATGAATCTGTATCATGCCTACTGACAATATTATTTAAAGCCTTGAGTTCCTCTCTCATCTGATGGCACCCTTCATGATCTTTTACTTGCTCCCTCAGTTTCATTAATTTCCTCTCCAAGTGTAATACCTTCTGATCCTGTTTCTTAATAAATTGTTCTTTATTTCTTAATCGAGTTTCTCTCTATCCTTTTTAAAACCCACAAAGCCATCATCCCCTAACCTTTTTGTTACAGACCTAGTCCCAGCTGTTTGATCTTACCAATTTCTCTTTGCTGAATATATAAAAGAATTGATTCTTTTTCCTTGTTTGACTCTGTGTTTGCTTAAATAAGTCTTTGCCTTACATTGGCTGACGAGCAGGTCCAATTCTCCATATTTTACTTTACGGTCTCTATTTGCATGAAGCATTCAGTGCTAAAGTTCTTAGCTTTTTCTCCCATTAATAATATCTGATAACATACCAGCTCAAAATACAACATATCCCACAAAAGAATTAAAATAAAAAAATGGTTTACTGGATAACACATCATTTGTTATTATGATAAAACTAATTTTTTCACTGACTTTGTTAGCATACTGACTCTAAATACATTATATCAATAAAAAAAAAATAAAAACAAAAAATGCAGCTAGCTGGCTAGCACATCAACTGTGTTTATAAGGAAAACTAATTTTCTTACTCAAATTACAGTCTACAAAAGCATTTCTTGTAAGAGAAACCCTCGTTACTCACATTAGAAGTATTCACACTTTCACTTAGTTGGATATTCTTTACATAATCTTTTGTTTGCTGACTTTGGCAACACTCACAAGCAGGCAATTAAAATTTTCACGTCTTCCAACTCCTACTGCTATTCTAATCCTCAGTTTTTCATACTAAAATGATATATAGAAGAGAAAATTAATTTCCACATCCAATCTCCCCAACCATTTACTTGTACAAAATAAGTCTGGGAAGTCAAAGACCCTTCAAATTTCAGCAAACCAAGGCAGTGCTAACTGCTTCTGGTGTGGTGAGAAAATGAAGCTGAGTATGTGTTTATACTAACCTGATCTATGTGTGTATACTAACCTGATCTGACTTCCAGTCTGTCCAATACAATTGTTCATCAAACATATCCACAGCAAATGGATGGTCAATATCTGCATCCTGCAAAAGCTGAAGAAAAATATCAGATGTATCATATATCAACTTACATGTAACATCAAAGTGTCACCTTAATTTCAAAATGTATCATTATGTTTTACATACCACTTGCTATACATGCAGACACACAACAGTGACTGTACTATCAGCCTTTCTTAATGTCTACTTACAGTTTGATTACTCCCACTGTAACTAGAGCGTTCTAATTTATCTGTAAGAGCATCCATCCAGTAAATCATCTTTGCCGATGGATCAACAGCTATAGCATTGGGCCATCCTAGATCAGAAACTAAAGTAGACTTCCCAGATCCATCCATACCTGCTGACTCCACAACACCACTTTTCCACTGAGTCCAGAACATCTTTCTGTGATACAAAATGAAAATACAAAATGTGAATGATAAATGTCTGACAGTAACTTCATTTTAAGTCATGGTTTAATATGTAGAATTCTTTGAGGTTGAATGGCAAATTCCTCTGGTGCCATAACATCTCATTCATGTTCCCTTAAATGTATGAAAATTACAGGTTACATGCACTACCATATACAAGAAATCAATTCAGCTTGAAAGTAATACCCAAGTACATAACATATTAATCCCTTTTGTCCATTAATATCACTCTGATGATACTAATCCCTTTTGTCCATTAATATCACTCTGATAATGGGCATTTTTTATCTATGTCAACATGTACTAAAAACTGCTAAGCAGTGGTTCTGGAGTTCAGTTATGAAGACTTTTGCCATGGCCATCCCTTTGTGGGATTTCTCGAAGGGAACGTGTCAGAGATATAGTAAGATACTACTACACTTCCGTGAACACTCTGCACATAAATAAACACAGAACAACACAACACTTTATGACCAATGTCACGACCAGTGGATGTGGATAGATTCCCGAGTGCTGCAGGAGCCTCATAAAGACAAAAGGGACTCCTGAGGCAGGAAGTAAGTTTACCACATATATCTGACAATGAGGACATATCATTTCTGAGGGGTTATCTCAAAACAAGCAAACACTTTTTTACAACACAAAGTTTTGTTTTGTTCAGCAAGAGATCAATAGATTATGCTCCTAAGAACAGCCCTTTATTGCTCCAGATTTCATCAATACCTGACCTCTAATTTTTACTGGTAAAAGAGGGGATATTTATGTGCTCAGGATGTAGAACTAAGAATGCAGAACTATAACTGTCTAGTACGTAAAGGATAGTTCTTGAGAATGACTGATATTTTGTAGGGGCAACTGGGCTTTCCAAATATATCATGCAGCTGTCTAAAACATGCAAGATTATTACCCATATAATCTTCAATCACAGCTAAATAGAAATACAGTAAATTTATATATCTATAAAAACATCACAAAGGCAGCAAGAACTACTCCACCTACAAGGATGAAATGTGTTCTTAATTGTAAAGTACAACTGTGAACATGAGCCAACCTGTTCTGGAAGTCAAGCTGGATGCCCCTTAAAGTTGATGTGAGGTCGGAGATAAGTATGCTGCACACAACACCATCTAGGGAGCATGCAGTGATGCGCTGGTGCCCACTGTCTGCCAGGTACAGATTCCTACCCAACCAGTCCACTGCTAAACCCTCCACTACTTTATCATCTGGTGAGGGAACAAACACACTATGTAAGTACACACATGCATCTGATACTCTCATTAATGTAGAGATTTGCTGCACTATAAGCCATGTATCTTGAGGAATTCTTGTCCTTTCCTCATTTTAAAGGAATTTTTCTTTTAAAGGTGAAAAAAAAGTACCAACTTCCAAAGATTATGCAGCAAAATGGTTTGTAAAACTGATTGGTATTTGTCACTACAATATGAAGATCTAGATCACTGATTTTAAATCAGTGGTTTTCATACCACCAGTTGTATGCATGAGCCATCTAGATGATATATGATGTTAATCTCGGAAATCCAGTTATAACAAAAGAAATGTGAATGCATTCTATTGTTAAGGAATATGGAAAAATTTTTTTAGACATTTCTCTCTTAAGTAATCCCATAAATCTATCTACCTATATCTCTGATGTCCATTCCCTTTGGGAACTCCCTCAAGGCGGTGGCCATGGCAAAAGTCTCCATACCTGTTGAACTCCAGTGCCACTTCCTAGCCTTTATACCTCACTCTTAACAGACCACTGGTAGAGGGCAACTCTAGCACAGTGGTTTCAGAGGCTCCTACCTAACATTCCTCCAACTATTTCTACCTAACATGTCTAACTAATATTCCTACCTAATGTGACAACCTACTACTACTACCTAACACATCCAGCTAATGCTCCTACCTACTACTTGTACCTAATGTGTCTAACTTTTACTCCTGTCTAACTTCCTACCTACTACTTCTACCTATGGCTCCTACCATTTTGCCTAAAGGCAGGGCTAAGGTAAAGTGCTCACCATAGGAAAATCATGAGTTATGAAGAATAAGCTGTGTCAGTTAAGTGTTGTCAAGTGATATTTGTGGCAAGGAGAGACTGCATGTTTATGGACAAAATATCAGCAGCAGTCCACATCTAGGTGAGGCAGAAAGAAAAAACAGTTACCTGGACTGGGTCCGAGTGCAACTTAACCACTAAATGCTGGTTCATTATGGAGCCCTCTCTAACCCTCCCAGTACCCAGGCAGGTAGTACCAGTAATATACCTCCCTGGTCGGTGGCAATCAGTGGAAGATCTAATGGTCCATATGAGTTTACCTAGTGGATGACCGTGCATGGAATGGACTGATAAGAGAAGCCTACCTACTACCTGATCCCATAAGAGGAAAATTCATTCAAGTTCAGAGAACTTAACTAAATCAAATAAGACATTTCAGATGCAAGATGGTACATGAAGTCGAGGAAAGACAGTTTAGTGGTACATAAATCATAAAGACTGAGAGCCACTGATTTACTGTCTAGTAAATTTTGAGATTTTCCATGTGCTGTTTAGTTCTTACGAAAAGAAGGGTCTTCAAAAGAGATAAAGAGAAAAATACAAAACATTTTAACTCCCTGCTATACTTTACAACCTGGGATGCCTGATATGTAAAGCAAATGAAACCATATGATCACATGAATGAGTAATGAATTAAACTATATGCTGGTGTGATCTTACTTGTATCTATAATAATCTGAGGTAATCCAGCTGCATGGAGATTCTTCCGGTACACACCACCTTGCTTTTTCATACTCCAGTATACCATATCCTCAACTGGATCATAAGCCACTCCTATGATCTGTCAGTAGAGAATAACCTCATGAAATTATTGTGAATACAAGAGGTTACAACATGAAGTAAATATACCATTATAAAATTTTGTTTAGAAATTTTTTTACTCATCCTACTCACAGATCAATATATTTTGCTTTAAAATTTCTCTAATCAGGAGTTATACAGCATCTCAAATCCCTTATAAGACATTTTTCTAAAGTTATAGGAAAATTCTATATAGATTAGGTACCTTTTGCTTAAGATATGGAAATGTTACTCTTAATGACAATGGAAAGTTTGTTGCATTCAAAGACAGTTTTGTAATTAATAATCATCTGCCTCTCTTCCATTAGTAAAAATGATGCCTCCTACAGCCTTATCATTTCACCACATCTATATACATTATCACATACTGAATGCTGCAATGAGTATAAACAGAGGGATAGAAAAGGAGCAGGAAAAGACAGGACAACAAAGAAATAACAGTCTGTAGTGCCTTTTTTCTTTCACCTTTCTTATCAAACATCTAATGTGGTCTGGCTCTGTCAGGCTTTTCTGTTCAAGCCTTGAGCATTCAAGTTGAGACAAAATTTTGGCTACAAAAATTTCAAGGATCTAGGGTAGTTGTAAACAACACCCCACCAGAAGTATATTGACCTGAAACCATACTCTCAAGACATACATGACTTACACTTTCTCATCTACTTTTGAGACATCACACATTATTTGGGTGGGTTAGGCTATTCTTTCGTCTGTTTCCTTGCACTACCTCACTAACACGGGAGGCAGCGACTAAGTATAATAAATATAAATATAGTACATATGTATATGTCTGTGTATGTATATATATGTATACGTTGCAATGTATAGGTATGTATATGTGCTTGTGTGGATGTGTATGTATATACATGTGTATGTGGGTGGGTTGGGCCATTCTTTTGTTTGTTTCCTTGCACTACCTCACTAATGCTGGAGACAGCGACAAAGTATAATAAATATAAATAATATGTCTAACTACCATACTATTCGTGTAACCAAGAGCAAGCAATGGGCAGAGTACTGACCACAGTTAGGTACTTACCACAACCCGAGCCCTCATCACTGCCATCATCACAGTCCTGGCTGCCATCACACACTTGTTCAGAACTGAGGCAGATAGTGTCATTCTGGCATGGGAACAGTCCATGCTCCATTTTGCATGAATCCACCTGTAAAACAGAGAAAAAAGCACTGAGAGAAAAGCATAACTGATTTCTAATTTTCAAATTAACATCTAAATTTTGTGTTTGTTTATTTCTGAAACCCCCAAATTTCTTGTTGTCCTTTTGTTTATTTGTCATATTCATTTTACTGTTTTTCCTTAATACAGAAATACAAAAGTCCACAGAAGTACATCAAACTCTTAGGATTGACAGAATTATGAATGAAATCAGAGAATTGATTCTAACTATAGTAATCACTCAGAGGAGTAAGAGAGAGCAAAGTGTAGCATACTGACTGAATGCTTGGAGACAAAGCAAATTCTACTGAATGATATGAAAGACTGAATTTGATATAAGACTTGAGGGAACAGCCATCAATCTGATTTGACAATTATAAATAATCATTCCCACTCAACAAACCAACAACCATTCTGGGTATCGCATACAAAATTCACTTCAAACACCATAACTATCAACATAAACTCAATAAACAAGCTAAATACCCACTAAACACTCATTGGTATTGGTTCTGGACAGGAAAAAGTATCCCTCAGTATCTTTTACAAGTAATACATATGTTCCACTTCAAACTACTCTTCACCTGCCTGGTCACCGCCACATTCAAAAGTGAGAATAAGAAAAGCATAAACCATACAAAACAAAGCACCCAGATCAATCACCAGCTGCTTAGCAACCATGCACTTTCAACACTTGCACAACACAAATACATCTGCAATAAAATTCTACTTGAACATGTTCTTCACCCAGTTCTAAGCAACAGCAGTGATGCCATCCTTTGTGAGACATTCCACGATCACCCACCAGCCTTCATACAGAAATGCAAGAACTTACTTCAACCTCACACTTCAGTCATCTGTACTCACACATCCCCATTCCCATCCCAGGAAACATCACAATGACAAAACATTCACATGAAAATAACCCATCAAATTCTAAACAACCATCCCCCAACCCAATCTTGAACTCCAATCCAGGAGACATACACTTACCTGAAACGTAAGACAAAAGAAAGTCACATTCACACCAATGCTTTGAACACCAACTATCTCTTCATCATCAAAAATGTCACTTCAACATATCACAGAACCCTTCATGACCATGATGCATATTCCATAATGAAAACACAAAACGCCTCTTCCTTAACAGTCCTGCACTTATTCTGCCCAGAAAAATACCTCACCACACCTCATGACCTGTGGTCCCAGCCAATAGATGTGGTTGATGTCCTAAGAGTTGAGGGTGCCCCATAAAATGGATTCTGGGACTGAAAGGTTCAAATTTCAAGACTGATGAAGTTGGAGTTGGAAAGAAACAAATCAGTGATAAATAATGGGTTGTTAAGAAAACAATACACTGAATTCTGATGGAAGCTAATCTTCTTCATGATACTGGGGATTCCTGTGCTTTAGCCAGCCTGCAGGGTTGAGGGCAAGCATCCAAGTTCTGAGAATTAATTCCCACAAAAGATGCGTATTGCATCCCATTCATATTTACAATCCATGGGTATCTATGACTTCTTCACTGTCTTCCCACCAATTATTCATGCCACCTAAGTGTCCTTACCTTCCTCTTCCCTGTCATTACATGGTACAGTCAACTACTGCAGACATTTTGAGCTTATCTAATAGAAGTTCATAACTAATACCCTTGAACTCACAAAATTGCTACCAAACATCTTCACAAGTACTTAGTTTTCTTTTGAAATTCATAACCTCTTTTGTATAGCCATATGTATCATCTGACAAGCCTAAATTTAAACCCATTTCATTCAAGTCTCCTTACCCCTATACTTGTACTTTCTATCCTGTACTCCAGTCAGTTACTTTTTCTATACACCTCAACAACTTCTATCCTCATGACCTCCTCATTCATATTTTCACACTCCATTCACCCACACAGACCTGCATTTTTTGTTAAAGGCAGTTGCAGACATAGCACCAAATCCCTCTTCCTCTGGCATCTCTTTATCCCTTGCTAGCATGTATTTGACATACTAAATATGAATCTTTCTCTATGAGATGTTTTGTCTTAGCTCTAATAATATAAAATTTCAAGTGCCCTATGCAGTCGCTGAATTCCTATTCTTTGCCATTAACTACTACATTTTCTATGTATGTATATACAGTACTACTTTTAGACCCATTCCTCCATCTGCAGTTATATGCATTATTCTCAGGACCACTGTTTGATACTTCTTATCTCCTTGCATTAGTATTGTGAGTGTCTTGATCTCCACTTTCTGTAAATGCCTTGTTTTGGAAGGGCCTCAATTTTTTCTTTGTTTTTTCAAGCTACTCCCTTGTTTTAGTCTTGTTATAATAAAGACATGCTAATGTGCAACTCTGCCACCATGTACTGTCAATCCAAAGCCTTTACATATGACCACTTTTGATATGAGCAGCACCAGACCTCACATGACACTGAAGTGATTCATGAAGAGGCAGCATGGCCAGAAGCAGAAGATGTGAGACAACTAAATTCAGACCTGTTGGTGGAGAAGAATGCAAGCAGTTGTGGGCTCTGACAACAGACTCTACCATGTAATTTCAAGTTCAGCAAATGTGTCTAAACTTTTGCAGTCATCATACCTCATAAGACAGAAAGCCATGCTAGAAATGAGCATGAGCTAGATGCAATATGTGATATTGCAAAGCTATTGTACAAAAGCCAGAAGCAGCAGCAGATCCTTTAACTGAAGAGTTATGCTTCAGTAAGGAGGCAAGGTAAGGTTACATTAAGAGGATTAAGAAGCAAGGAACCAAATTGATCATTTGCTTGGAAAGCCCTACCTTCTCCATTTGTAAGGTGACTGTAATGAAGATGGAAAAAGTTATCTCCATCAAGGAGATAAAACTCATGTAATTGAGCTGGCTAATAAAAGTGGTGTGCATGTAAAACTACTGATGATATACAAAAGCACTTGTTCATTGAGTATCATCAATGCCAGACTTTACTTCATAATACTGCTGAGTCTTGATTTGTGGAAAAAACATGTATGTGTAAGGTGTTGCCCCCTTTCACAATTCACTATCCACATTACAATCACAAACCCTTAGACTCTTCCTCTCCACACCCTCAGCCCCTTCTATCTTGATAAGCAGGAGGGATAGTGTTATTACTGGTGCTGCATGGCATAACCATTCTGCTAAAAAAAATAATGAATGTTATCAATGATGCTCAGGATATTGTTCATAGTCAAGCTGGATCCAGACTTCAGTCTAATTACTTACAGCAATTAAGGAGTCAAATCTTATAAGCCGTCAGTATAAAAATCAAGCAATCAAACATGAATTTGTTTACGCCCCAAGAAAGCTGGCTACTCCTTGATAAAGATCACTTGATATCTCAGTCTTAAGACAGTCTCTAGTCACAGTTTGAAATCCTCCTTGAGGCTTGGTCTACACACTAACTCTACTTCATTCCCTGTCTTATTTGAATATGTTATTAAATACTCAAAGGTCAGCCTATGTATTCAAAATCAATAATACAGGGGACATCATTTATCAGTATTATCTTTCTAAAAAACAGAAAACTGAAATGAACAACAAAAATATATAGGAAAAACCTATCTCATTAAGTAAAACAGTAATATAGCTCTATGCAATTACAGTACGAAAACCAGAACTCCTTGACGAAATAAGGGAGTTATGGTGGACATGTAGCAAACCTACCGCACAATACAGTTTTATACATATATCAGTCAAGGCTTCCTAGTATCTAGATTATGGCTGGTCACCATGTTACTCTATCATTCATAGTCATAAGGAAACATCAAAATGCATATGAGAGACAATAATCTTTCCACTGTCCCCTAATGGTTATGTATTTTACAAGTTATATTCTGTTATACTAAATAGCAGGGTGCCAAGATCTGGAACTCAGGTGGGATTTTGAAGATCATGAAGAATAGAAATGTATGGTACAGTCTTGCTAGACAAGTTATAGTCCCCTTTCCACAAGTTTGCAGTCATTTTTGGAGCTAAGGATGTCTGTAAAAAGGTCTTGCACCAAAAATCATAACAAGTAGCTGTAACTACATGATGTCAACAAAATGGTTAAGGAGAGGCATAGAGCATCTGCAACAAGACAAAAATGGAACTTGCTGGTTGAGTACAACAACAATTTTAACTTGATCTAACCTAAAGACAGCTTGTTACTGGTGATAACATACATAGCAATATGTGTGTAGTGCTTAAATGGTAAAGCTAGAGGTGGCCTTTAATGATTACAAGCAGCATATAAACGCCTAGAATAAATCATCTTTAGTGTAAAGCCCTTGAAAAGTTGCTAGGGTCACAAGCAAAGGTATCTAAACTGGCCACTGGTGACAAATATCTGACAAGAAAGGAAGTAATCTTTATGAGCCCATATTATGAATCACTTCCCCTGAGGGATGCACAAAGAAAGGTGGATGCTACTACAGCATCAAAGATTTCACTTCTTGGACACTCTTAACTATGTGAAAGATGCAAACATAGACTGTCTTTTGAAGAAGCTGAGCATCCTGAACTCAAGGGACTTCAACTATCCACTTAAAGATAGAAAATACATTAGTAAGACTCTACATCATTAAAATCATGGGATGGAATGGACTAATTTCAAAAGCAAACAGGTATCCTTCAGCCAGCCTTACACAGTGCTGAATATGTCTATGAATACATACACAGTCCTCCAGTTCATTTTCAAAAGCTTAATGAATTTTAACATAATGCCTCTTTAGAAGGATACAATCAAAGACCCCTTTGAATAGAAGAAATTCAGACACCTAGCTACTGCCACAGAACTCCTAGAATTACTCATTCTAAAAAGACTCTTCAACAATTTCTCTTCCATGAAACCTCAACTCAGATTCAAAATGTATTAAAGCACAGAGATGTGGAAATGAATCTTGAAAGAAATTAAATGACTTTTACAATAAAGAAGTTTCCCAACTTACATGCATTTCTTAAGTGCAAAGAAAGCAACTGTTTACATAAATTACTGGATATAAAAAAGAATGAATATCTCCAACTCTCATATCATCATTCCTATCAGCTCTTAAAAGTATTCTCCCATCCTCTCACAAACTTCATCCTCAGTCACAAATAACCTTCATTACAAATCTAGTAAACCTACTATCACATGAATGTAAGTCTGCATCAACAATATGTGACGTCATGACATGTGTTTGATCTGTCCATAAAAAGGTCAGTGAAAGGGTAAATAAAAGGGTGTTGGAGCAAGATGTGGGTTTATAGCATGGTGATGGAGGGAGAGAATGAGAGGAGAATGAGTTTGAGATAAGTGAAAGGAAAAGCTTGAGAGTAAATATAAACAAATGGAAGGTAATCAAGTGTATTGGAGGATATAGGAGGGTGTGGATGTGTCAATAAATGAAAGCATGGGGACTGATGCGAGTCATAAGGAAGAAAAGGGTCCTGGATGCATTAGTTAAAGAGTACGTGGAATGAGAAGTCAATGTCTGTAAGGACAAAGATCAGAAGGTTTGAGGGCACAATAATCAAAGCAGTGTTGTATGGATATGAATACTGAGCCTTGAATACACAAGAAAGGAGCAGGTTGGATGTGTTGGAAATTAAATGACTGCGATGGTTTGTGGTATGATACAAGAGTGATCATGTAAGAAATCTTAGCATAAAGAAAGCTGTGGTAGAAAATGCAACCTGATTGAGAAGGATCACTAGGGAATTCTAAAATGGTTCTAGAAAGGAAAAGTAAAGATAGACCAGCAAGGAGAATCTGTGTCAGAAGTGGAGGGGGAAGGGGTAGAAGATCAAGATGTGAGAAAGGAATGAAAGAGCCTTTGGGGTATCTAGGTCAGAATATTCAGAAGGGGAAGTGGCACATGTTGGAGAGAATACATCTGATCCATGTGCTACAAAACCTACTCCACAGAAAAATCAATTTGCAATGAATTACCAAATAATACTGAAAATTCAATGAAAAAATATATTATAATTAATCTTGATAAGCTTGTTCTTCCTTATTATCTGTTTTACTAAGCATATATGGAATCTATGCTCAAAATTAATATGGCTACCTTGGGGAATTCAATAATAAATACAAAATAGGTACAGAATGTCATTCTATGATTTATTCCACATACTAAAAGGTTTATATCTATTATTTTCAAAGATACTTCTGTCCTTTGTTGAGCCTTTATCACTGGGTGTTTATCAACAAACCTTCACACACAGACAATACTACCTATACATAAACAAATGAAAAGTTTCACAAAATATCAAAATATAAAAAAAATATGCCCTGGTTAAGTCAATGGTATGACAAAGCACTAACAGTAAGATATGTCTGCATGGACAACTTGAATACATTATACAAATAAACTGGATTATTTAAAAGATGAATAAAGTAAGCCATGGTTACATAACTTAAGCTGCCAAGAATTCACTACAGCAAGATTTTACAGATAAAACAACTCCAACATCAAAAATAATTTAATTACACTATAACACTCTTATATATGATAATGCCAGCATGTAAAGTCATCTAGTACACTGAAGTTCTTCAAAAGCCCTAATTCCCAGAAAAGGTGTTATGGAGTTCACCAACTCCCAAAAATAATTTTTAGTTACATTACATAACAGAACTGCTACTCTAATTTATGACTGTATAAAGGACAAATATAAACCATCATGGAAATTAATATTTAGAAAATATGTCTTCCAAATGTAACCATCTTGAAGATCTATATCAAAAGAACATTCCTCTAATGCAACTACAGTACTCATACGATATTACTTTCCCATCATACGTAAAGCAATAAAGGGCAACCAACATCAATACAGCTGTCAGATGAACAGTTCCAGTTAAGATTACTTACTCACAAGGTCTCCCATGTTTCAGCACAAATTACAAGTTGCCAAAGTTTCAGTGCCAACAAGAATAAATACTTCTGATTATGCAAGGGGTTGTGTTTTTTCCCATTCTTTCTAAATTAGTCTGAGCTTTGATGCTAGTGTCTCTGAGTATCAAATTTTCAAGACAACATAACATCAAGTAGTGCTTTTCAGTAGGCAGTCAATTACTGATGGTTCATAGGTATCCACTTCCTTATATCTTAGCAGCTTTTGCTAATGGCATAGCTTTGAATAAATTATTCTCAAAAGCAAATGGCAGAGAAACCTAATATTTTTGCAACAGCGAACTTTCAACGGTTGTTCCTAAATCTGGAACTTGAGAAACATATCACAGTTTTCCTGTCGTAGAATCAATGACTTAATGTCTGAGAGCCTGGAAACAAGCATTTTCTTTGCTGTTTAGTATACTTGATGAAGTAAACAAGTTTAGCTGAAGCTGGGCATCTACTTATGCTTGACTATTGTCTACAGCGGGTTTTACTGTATCTTTAGCTTGGAAGAAATGAGACGGTAAATGTTTCTTTTATCACTGTAATCTAAGTCTAAGACAGAAACTTGAGGAATAGGTCATTTAGCCTTAACTCTTGGATTTAAGTGATGCTAAACATTCCTCTTGTCACTTTGTATCTTCTCTATGCACATCCCTTAAAGTCCATTTAAGAAAGATATAAAAATCTACCTTGATGGTACAGCAATTTCGTCTACATCTAATAGATTCATTCATTCATTTATCAATCATACCTGATTGCTGTTTCCCACATCAGTGAGGTAGTGCCAGGAAACAGATGAAGAATGGGCTCATCCACTCATATACACATATATGTATATACGTAAAGATAACTTTCCAGGTTTAACTCTTAAAAATGGAATAAGTACTTAGGGGACCCATTACATCAGTTTCTACATATTTTTCTAGGATTCTTTTGTAATTTGAAAGTGTAATATTTGATACAATATGAAATGTACAATGATGCCATGTAAGACTTCAATATCTCTCTGGTCTCTATTGCTTTATCAAGTCTAGACATGTTCAGAGGAACAAATTCATGTTCATGAACCCTCAAAAGTCTAGTAACCTTAGTCATAATTTAGTCTTGTATTGACTGATGGATTAATGAGCTTTTCATTAATCAGTTACTGGCAACATAACAGTTCCAAATGGTACAACACATGCATGAAATTTCTGGGCTTGTACATGGTGCTCAAGACACACCTTTGTACTGATCAGCAATTGTACTTGCTATGAGCAACTAATAACTACAATAAATGCTGTAGATCTACAACATGACCAACGTTCTACTTGTAAGCAGCCACATTCACTTTTTCTCTTCTTCCTGAAAATAAAAACACACACACAAATATGTATATTTTTTTCACACATATTCGCCATATCCCACATTAACAAGATAGCGTTAAGATCAGAGGACTGAGCCTTAGAGGAAACATGCTCACTTGGCCCCCTTCTCTGTTCACTCTTTTGGAAAATCAAAAATGGGAGGGGAGGATTTCCAGACCCCTGCTCCCTCCCCTTTTAGTCGCCTTCTACGACACGCAGGGAATATGTGGAAAGTAATCTTTCTCCCCTATCCCCAGGGATAATATATATATATATATATATATATATATATATATATATATATATATATATATATATATATACTGAGGGAAATCTTTATCATCTAACACTCGCCAGTCCAATGGAATTATGAATGGTTACAATAAGCATTTCCCCTATATATCATTCTTAAAATCACTTTGATACCTTGTTCATATTCAAGCATACTATATGTCTGTGACTCTCAACAATAATGACAGCTTTAAACAAAGGCAAAATTGAAAAAAAAAATCAATCAAATAAATACTAACCTCAAACTGATAAATCTTCATATTTTTGTTTGAACCATTCATACAGTATGGTGGCAGACTTACCAAGTTTAGGTTCAGCTTAAGTCTTTTTGTTACCATGTTTTCTGAGTTTGGCTCAGCAATACACTTTGAATTGCTGTTCTTTTTGAGTTTTAAAAATATCAAAGACATATGTCTCTCAACTTTCAGCAGTCATTTACAAATGTCTATTTTGGGATGCAGTATTTCATAAAATATGCTCATGTTTCTCTACCTTGATAGACAAAGGTCTGGCAATTAATACATTGCTGGAATTGGATGCCATACTTGCAGGATTTAGGATACAACCTAAGATAAATTAAGCCTAAACAATGGATGCGAATCATCATTGCGGTGGGTAGCGACAAAACCTTGACAAGGAAGATTATAAACATGTAAAGAGGTGGAACAGTGTATATCTCACATTACCTTACCTTACCTTCCTAACCCAAGAGTCACTTCTATCCTTACAAGGCTCCTGCAGCACTCAAGAAGCTGGCCGTGTCCAGTGGTCTGCATCATAGGTCAATAAGTGTTGTGATGTAATTACCTAAGGTAAATGCATTGTAGGAGGATTTCTAGCCACCCACTCTCGCCCCTCTTAATCACCTTCTACAACAAGAAGGGAATACGTGGGCAATTACCTTTCTCCCCTAGCCCTAGGGATAAATATATATATATATATATATATATATATATATATATATATATATATATATATATATATATATATATATATATTCATATATATATATATATATATATATATATATATATATATATATATATATATATATATATATATATCCCTGGGGATAGGGGAGAAAGAATACTTCCCACGTATTCCCTGCATGTTGTAGAAGGCGAATAAAAGGGAAGGGAGCGGGGGGCTGGAAATCCTCTCCTCTCATTTTTTTTTTCTCTTTTTTTTCTCCAAAAGAAGGAACAGAGAAGGGGGCCAGGTGATGATATTCCCTCAAAGGCCCAGTCCTCTGTTCTTAACGCTACCTCGCTAATGCGGGAAATGGTGAATTGTATGAAAAAAAAAAAAATATATATATATATATATATATATATATTTTTTTTTTAATTTTCCAAAAGAAGGAACAGAGAAGGGGGCCAGGTGAGGATTTTCCCTCTAAGGCCCAGTCCTCTGTTCTTAATGCTACCTCGCAAATGCGGGAAATGGCGAATCGTATGAAAAAAAAAAAAAATATATATATATATATATATATATATATATATATATATATATATATATATATATATATATATATATATATATATAAATATATATATATATATATATATATATATATATATATATATATATATATATATATATATACATATATATATATATATATATATATATATATATATATATATATATATTTCTTTTTTCTATACATATTCATTTCCCATGTTAGCAAAGTAGTGTCACGAACAGATGACTGAGCTTTGGAGAGAACAATCCTCGCTTGGCCAACGTCTCTGCTCCTTCTTTTGGAAAAGCAGAACAGGAGGGAAAAAGACTGAACAAAGAGCATATATATGTCAGAGGTGGAGGGAACAAGGAGAAGTAGGAGACTAAACTGGTGGTGGAAGTATAGCGTGAAAAAGATTTTGAGTAATCAGGGCCTGAACATGCAAGAGGGTGTGAGGCGTGCAAGAAACAGAATGAATTGGAATGATAAGATATACCTGGTCGGTATGCTGTCAATGGATAGCACCATGGCATGTGAAACACCTGGGGTAAACCATGGAAAGGTCTATGGGGATCTGGATGTGGCTAGGAAGTTGAGGTTTTGGTGCATCACACACGACAGCTAGAGACCGAGTGTGAGCAAATGTGGCCTTTTTTGTCTATTTCCTGGCACTACCTCGCTGATGCAGAGGGTGACAATGCTGTTTTCTGTGGGGTGGGGTGGCACCAGGAATAGATGAAGGCAAGCAAATATAAATATGTACATGTGTATATATGTATATGGCTGTGTATGTGTATGTATATGTATGTATATATTGATATGTATATGCATATGTATGTATATGAGCATGTATGTATATATGTCTGTAAATGAGTGGTTAAATCTTTCTTCGTCTGTTTCCTGGTGCTACCTCACTGATGCAGGGAACAACAATAAAATATAATAAATATTTAGATAAATAAAATACTGGTAGCAGAACGCACTCTGGTTAGCTTTCACACAGCCCATGGAAACAAAGATCCAAAAATTCCGTATAAATGATTTCCATATATCATGCTTTCGCACTTCATCAACATCACCAATCAAGACAACAAAATGTAGGTAGATACCACAAGGGCACAGAAAGAAATATAAGCCAAACCAATATACCAGTGGGTTGATGATATCATATCTGTGGTGGTCTCTGAACAGATGAGGAAAGGCCCCTAATGAATAAACAGCCACCATCTAGTTGAGAGGATCACAACAGGTGGGGAAAGCCAATGCTCACCACCAGTCATTGAGTCAGAAGGTCCAAAATTCAATAATCCAAGAAAAGATCTCTCATGCTTATGGGGCAAACTGCAGAGGAGAATAATACATGTGAGGAGAGGTGGAAATTAACCCCATGTTACCGTTTCATACTGGGCTCTAACTGTGTCAATTTTAGGTGCATAATGGGTGTAAATGTTTTCTGTGACCACCTACACTATACAGATGCCTTTACCAGGATTATTCAAAACTTTGCAATACCATTTGTCGACACCTTCTCTTAAAGGTTTCACGTGTTTCCTCCTTATGCACTTTTAATCCAACTTGGTAAAGCACAGCTTCTGATTCATGAAATCTTTAAACTCAGGATGTCTTTACTTTCATCTATATATATATATATATATATATATATATATATATATATATATATATATTTTTTTTTTTTTTTTTTCTTTTTCTTTCGTACTATTCGCCATTTCCCGCATTAGCGAGGTAGCGTTATCAACAGAGGACTGGGCCTTAGAGGGAATATCCTCACCTGGCCCCCTTCTCTGTTCCTTCTTTTGGAAAATTAAAAAAAAACGAGAGGGGAGGATTTCCAGCCACCCGCTTCCTTCCCTTTTAGTCGCCTTCTACGACACGCAGGGAATACGTGGGAAGTATTCTTTCTCCCCTATCCCCAGGGGTAAAAAAAAAAAATATATATATATATATATATATATATATATATATATATATATATATATATATATATATATATATATATATACCTCGCAAACGCGGGAGACAGCGACAAAGTATAAAAAAAAAAAAAAAAAAAAAAATGTATATATATATATATATATATATATATATATATATATATATATAATACATATATATATATATATATATACACACATATATATATATATATATATATATATATATATATATATATATATATATATTTTTCATACTATTCGCCATTTCCCGCGTTAGCAAGGTAGCGTTTAGAACAAAGGACTGGACCTTTGAGGGAACATCCTCACCTGGCCCCCTTCTCTGTTCCTTCTTTTGGAAAATTAAAAAAAAACTGAGAGGGAAGGATTTCCAGCCCCCGCTCCCTTCCCTTTTAGTCGCCTTCTACGACACGCAGGGAATACGTGGGAAGTATTCTTTCTCCCCTATCCCCAGGGATATATATATATATATATATATATATATATATATATATATATATATATATATATGTTGCTATGCATATATTGTATTACCACATACAAAGATATATCCTTAATTCCACTTATCTGTTGTCATGCATAAATTCTCAAAACTACTTCTCTTCTTTTTAGGGAATTTGAAAATCCTCAATATGGTAACTAGTGGCATTCTAAGACAAGAAACAATGTTTCCTAATCCTCTGCCCATATTTTCACAACCCAAAACTAATTGTTTCATTGTACAGGTGCATGAGAGAAGTTTTCAAAATCTTTCATGAAAGTCTTTCATGAAAGTTCACATGTTCCATTCCTTAACTTGTAGTGTTTCTGAATCCTATTAAGTTTATCAATCTAATGTAACTTAGTGATGATCATAAACTACAGCAATTTCAACTTTTCTTCTTAAATATACACAGAAGATTTTCATCTTCTTTCCAGCTCTCAACTATATAATTCTTTCTATATGGCCTTCAAATCCAGACTTCCTATTTATACAAGTAAAAATATTTCAATGAAATTTCTGAGCATCTAACATGAAAATAATACTCACTTTATCAAGATGTGTCGTGTCTCCTGGGGAATTTGTAACGGGCACTATATCTGGCTGATATGGGCAAACAGCCTCATCACTGTTGTCCTGACAGTCATCAACACCATCACATAAGCTGGCCTTGGGAATGCATTTTTCTTTATTCATACACTGAAAGTCATCTCCACTACACTCACCCTGGAAACATGTAAAAGGGCAAACGTCATACCCAACTATAAGAAAGGAGACCAGGAATAGGCAGTGAACAGACCACTCTCCCTGACAAGCGTAGTCTGTTAGGTTCTGGAAAAGATAATCAGAAAGCATATGGATGACTTTCTAGAGAAGAGAAATATAAGTGAAAAGCCCTTAGGGAGAGGAGGTCATGTGCTATGAACCTTTTAAGTCTCTATGGGAGAGTGAGTTTTGTCTCAAATAAAAGAGATGGCACCCTACTGAATGGGAGGGTGATTAAGAAACAGTCACCCAGCAGAAAAAGAGGAGATTTCTGATGAACAGAAGGTTATCAGGGAAGCCTTCTCCAAATGGATGAAGATAAACAACAAGGTTCTGTTATGGAATTGCTACTCTTTTTGATATGTGAGTGACCTGCCAGAAGGTATGGACTCCTACCTCAATATGTTTATAGATGATGCAAAGGTCATGTAGGTAGTGAAAAACATGGAGCATTGCACTGACTCACAAGAAGATTTAAACAGACTCTTAAGTTGGTCAATACATGGATGATGAATTTCAACATGATTAAATGTAAAGTAATGAGAAATGGTTATTGTAGACAACACATAGAAATTACAAAGCTGTCTGATATCAAGAGAATGATCAAGAGATGGGGCCCCAAGAGTGTAAAACTCCCTCCCCATACATAAAAGCTAATTTCAATAATGCAATCATGAGAAGCACCTACAGCATGTAATCAAGACAAAGAATCAACACAGACACAAAAACACCAATTAAACCAGCCTATTTCAATGTAGCATTCTTGTACATTGAAACATTTGTTTACCTATGTCCATCTATATATCTGTATCTCTGATGCCTCATCCCTCCTGGAACTCCCTCAGAGGGGTGGCCAGAGCAACAGAGGCTCCATAACAAGTGAATTCCAGTGCTCCTTCTTATCCTTTAGTGCCTCGCCATTTATAGGCCAATGGCTGAGGGCAACTCAAGCACAGTGTTTGAAAAGGCCCCTACCTAATGTTCTTACTGACGTCTAACCAATGCCCCTGCCTGGTGTTCCTAACTACTGCCTATCTATCTATATCACTGACACCTGTTCCCTCTGGGAACTTTCATCAAGGTGTAGCCATGTCCTTACATGCCTCCCTCGCATACACCATTTCATGCATTCTTCCTCTGTTCCTCTCCCTCCAGTATTCATCCACTCTATTTGCCCAGTCACAGGTGATCTTCCACTCACACTAACCCCTAAAATTGTACTACCATACACTCTTCTTGTAAACTCCCAGTCTGGCATATTTTCCACATGCTTAAACCACCTCAAAGTATTACATTTCACTCATTCTACCACTCCACAATTCACTCCCTTTGCATTCCTTGCCATACCACATATCTCATACACCCATTCTTTCTTTCTTCATTCCATCTAGTCACACCACATACTCTTCTCAAACAGCTCATTTCCACAGCCTGGATTCTTGACCTCTGTTCCTCAATCCACGTCCATGCCTTGGTTGCAAAGGTCAGGGTTGAGAGAACTATGCTGTCCCTCAATCCTCTCTTCACTTCCATACTTACACGTCTACCCTATATTATTCTATTAAGGGAACCAATGACTCGTCTACCCTGTACTACTCTCTCTCTTATCCCTCCTTCAATATTACCACACTCACCCAAGACAGCTCCAAGATACTTAAATTCCCTCATTTTTTCCACTTTTTTTTCCCCCATATCCACAGCACAATTTAGTACACTTTCTTCTTTCACTCTACATGGTTTTACAAAATCTGTACTTTCCCTCTGTTCCCTTTCAAACACCATTAATTGCATTTACCTCTGATATCCTATTTTATATCATACATATATATATATATATATATATATATATATATATATATATATATATATATATATATATATCTTCTTTCAAACTATTCGCCATTTCCCGCATTAGCGAGGTAGCGTTAAGAACAGAGGACTGGGCCTTTGAGGGAATACCCTCACCTGGCCCAATTCTCTGTTCCTTCTTTTGAAAAAAAAAAAAAAAAAAAAAAAAAAAAAAAAAACGAAAGAAAAGAATATATATATATATATATATATATATATATATATATATATATATATATATATATATATATATTTCTTTTTTTCTTTCAAACTATTCGCCATTTCCCGCATTAGCAAGGTAGCGTTAAGAACAGAGGACTGGGCCTTTGAGGGAATACCCTCACCTGGCCCAATTCTCTGTTCCTTCTTTTGGAAAATTAAAAAAAATGAGAGGGGAGGATTTCCAGCCCACCGCTCCCTCCCCTTTTAGTCGCCTTCTACGACACGCAGGGAATACGTGGGAAGTATTCTTTCTCCCCTATCCCCAGGGATGATATATATATATATATATATATATATATATATATATATATCTTCTTTCTTTTTCTTTCACACTATTAGCCATTTCCCGCATTAGCGAGGTAGCGTTGAGAACAGAGGACTGGGCCTTTGAGGGAATATCCTCACCTGGCCCCCTTCTCTGTTCCCTCTTTTGAAAAAAAAAAAAAAAAAAAAACGCAAGAGGGGAGGATTTCCAGCCACCCGCTCCCTCCCCTTTTAGTCACCTTCTACGACATGCAGGGAATACGTGGGAAGTATTCTTTCTCCCTATCCCCAGGGATATATATATATATCAAATAGCCACAGTGACATCACACCTACATGTACCCTAAAACATTTGCTCGGATATCCATCCACTTTTACACATGCATTTGCTTCTCTATGAGTTGGGGTATTTGTAAACAAATGACTTACCAAGACTCATACGTCCCCTCCACTTCAGCATACTGTAGACCTGCACTTCACTCCACAACCTTTACATTTACAACCCTCATCTCTTATGAAGAGAATACACAGCTAAAATGACAACACACACACCCTTGATGCAGACCTGCCTTCACAAGGAACCAATCACCCTCCAACCTCATACTTGCACACATACTTTTAAACTCCCAATAAAAAATCCCCAGTGCGTTTAACTTTCCTCCCACTTTATATATTTGTAAAATCTTTCACAAGGCACTTTTGTGAACCCAGTCATGTGCTACCTCGAAAGCCACAAACAGCACATACAAATCTCTTCTTCCGTGTATTTCTCACACAAATTCTTTAAAGCCTCCATCTAGTCCTCATATCTTCCACCAATCCTGATGTCACAATGCTCTGTGCATGCCACCACCCTCTCAATCACTGCTCCCCCATACAACTTGCCACAGACTTACATCTCTGTAATTTGAGCATTAACTTATCGCCCTTACCTTTGAGTAAGAGCGCTATATATGTATTCTACTGGTCCTCAGGAAACTCACCTTAGGCAATATGCAAAAGATGAAAAGCCTGTGTAACTGATCAACAACATCTGTCAACCCCTTTCTTGAGGGACTCCTGCCCCTTATAACACACTAAAGTAATTACACCATCTTTAAGATAACAAATAAAATCAATTTACCATTGTAAGCTTGACTGGTGAATGTTATTAAAATCCAGACACATAACATATTCTAACAGCATCTTACATCTGATATCAAGGACTGACCTCAACCTACAAACTGTTTCCAGTTTTATTCAATTTTCAATACTTCTCTCTATAATTTCAGCAAAACATGAGTTGTTCTATGAATGATCTGTATGTAAGGAAATGCAACTGTGAAATACAATGATGTGTAAAGAACCCTGGGGTAGCACAATAGTGGAGGGACGGACCTTGATGTTCTCATGTTGTTGGAGACACTTGGCGTCGCTTGGGAGTCTGGTTCACAGACTGGACCAATGAGGGGAGGACGGACACTTCACGTGGCCTTTATAGGTATGTTCAGGGATATTTGAGTCCTCTCAGGCTAGGCTAAGAAGTGAAATGTGAATTTACACAAGATTGCATACAGCAGCCTCAGCAATAGACAGTGACATCTGTAATAAGGATCACAGGATCGTACATATTCTGAAGGGAGATGTGTTTGTTACAGTCCCCAGCAGGAGGGGGACAGGGACACACCAAAAATATGAAGTAATAATAACACTGAAGTGTATGTAAAAACCACATATTAAGGGAGATCATGTTTAATAAGTAAGAAATAGAAATCTGCGTAAGAAATAGGTAACAGTAAAAGAGAGCAACGAGGTCAAGGCTAGTAACTAATAGAGTTGTTTATTCTAGGGCTGCCCTCCACTGCTGTTTGACTCTGGGTGATTATAGGGTGCACTTAAGCAATACTCACTGTATAAGGTGCTGTTAATGAAGGTGCTATTGTCTAACTGTCATAGAAAAGGTGCTGGAATAAATATTGGTATTCAATGGTGCCTCATTATCATCCAGGGTTTGCACTAACTGATAACCCCCATCCCGTTACACATACTTAGCGGAACTGTAAAATAAAGTACCAGTATCTAGTACCTGTATTACAATGCTATACAATGCTGTATTACCTGTGGACAGTGATGCTCATCACTACCATCTAAGCAGTCATCATCACCATCACAGTGAAATTTTAGAGGGATGCAGAAACCATCAGAGGAACAATTGAACTCATCCAATGCACACAAAATCTGTTACGGAAGAGAGCAGAAGATGATTTAGTCATAGCAGCAGGATATAATTTCTGTATTTTCATGTATAAAATGAAAGTATGTAGAGCTTTTCATGCTTTACACATTGGCAGTAATACAAGGAATGACATTAAATAAAAGATGGCTGTGCAAAAGCTGTATGTACAGGATACAGTGAGCAAAAAGAGGACAGTGGTAAGGTTATCTGTCAATAGCATTAGAGTTAACACTAATCTCCCCATCTTATCCTGATGACTTTGTTAGGATACTCTTTCATAAGTGGAGGCAATGAGGTAAGTGCTAATTCTGTGGTTATCTAATTTCATTGTCAAAAGATAATTCTGTTGTCAAAATTTCTTCCCTTTTATATCAATCCACCTGAAATCCCAGTAAATCTAATTAAAATTCTTTCTTACCAAAAAGGTTTTTCTTCTTTCATTCTTTCCTGGAACCAATACTTTTTGCCTGAGGCTCTTAAACATGTGGGTATCACACCAGACAGAAAAGTTCAACCTTGCATATTAAGGAGGTCACTGCATTTTATATGTTCCCAACAAAAGGCCCCTTATGAGCAGAGACACAAGAAGGCAATAAAAGAGTATAAAATTCTCAAGGGCAGGAATAATGGGAGGAATGAGGTCATGTCTATGGCATGAAAAAAAGAGAGGATCAGAGAAGAACTAAAAAAGTAATGGATGGGTGATAGGGTGCATGTGTCTGAAGAAGGAAAATGCATTTCTTTAGCAAGGAAGTGCAAGCAGAGGGAAAAGAACAAAACAACTGCTGTCTGCATTAACCATCTTATTCCATTTATCCATATGTCCTCTGGTTGCTCTATGCATCTTTCACAGAACTGTTCTTTGTCTATGTCATTATTCTCTCTTAAAGACTTAAAGATTTTGATCAGATCATGTCTCACTCTTCTCTCTTACTTTTTCCTGCAACTCAGCTCTTAATTTTGGTAACACCATTGTTGCCCTTCTTTGGGCCTTTTCTATGGAGCTATGGTGCTGACAGACACAAAAACATGTACACATACAGGTAATGAGTAATACCTAATTACAAGCTATTTTATTATTATGGGCTACCTCTACTTTATAGACAATATAATAAAGATGCATGAATAGTCTTGTAAGCAACCTAGTTAACATGGATGATAAAAAATATGACACTAGAATACATCTTAGCTTATATGATGTACGTCATGGGATAAATAAAGTATGCCTTTCATAGTTTCTTTTTAGAACATAACTACTATATCAAGTTCCATTGGACTTGTGTCTTGTTTTCTTTGGACAACTACTTTGTATCTCTTTCAACTTTTAACTATCCTCTTTTTCTCTCTTACTCACACACATATAGCATAATTCCTGCCATACCTCTGGACAATTCAGCTCATCAGCACCATTAGAACAATCATGGTCACCATCACATCTGAAGAGATCTGGGATGCAGAAGTCATCAGCTGTGCAGCTGAATTCATTATCATTACACACCATCTGAAAAAAAAAAACACAAAGCTTGCTTCTAACCTCAAAAATGGATTTTATGTTACTAACATTTGATGCATTTCTAACCCTACCATAGCACCAAACATAAGAGCAGATAATAGTTTGGTGAAGATATCCTGTAATACAGATGAGGGTACAAAGAGAGGAGACAGATCATGGATGAGAGGGATAGATGCAAAAAGAGAACTGATTAGGTCTTAAGAATTCTTCATACGAATATGTTAAAGCATGATTGTGGAATGGATACTCTGCAAGGGTACTGTATCTGGAGTTGATTGCACTTGATGAATCAATTTAGAGTGCAATGTGAAAAAGTCATAAGAGCTTGTATTAAAATGGAAATCTACATTTCACTTTAGCATGCTGGGCAAGAGAGTTTCAGAGATACCTAGTGAACCACATAAAAACTGAGAATTGAGCTAATAATGACATCTATCAAACAGAGAGACAAACAATAATGCAAATGTAGTACGACATGATTTACTAAGCAATATTCAGCAAATGGACCCCTAAGGCAGCAGCATGAATGCAGACAAGACTGCTTAAATATCGTTATCATACTGGGAGCACTAAAGGATTATGTGCTAGTTGGTAAGTGTGCCAAGAAAAGGCCATTGGATGTGAAAATGATAAAAGAGGCAGCAGGTGGGATGGGATCATTTCTAATACTGGAACTTTTCTATTAATGCTGTAAGAAAGTGGCATGCAAGGTTAACATCAGCCTGAAAGGAATGAACAATACCTTTATCTATCCTAATTCCTGATGTGGAACTATGAATCAACTCCCTGATTAAATGATGGTTTCAAATCATTCAGGACCTTAAGTAACAATTCAAAGTCCTCCCATGAAAAATCCTGGCCAATATAATCAAAGTGACCACATTATCATTTATATTTATTCATATTCATTTATCGTACTTTGTCGCTGTCTCCCACGTTAGCAAGGTAGTGCAAGGAAACAGACGAAAGAATGGCCCAACCTACTCACATACACATGTACATACACTTCCACACACACACATATACATACTTATACATCTCAACATATACATATATATAAACACACAGACATATACATATATGTACACATGTACATAATTCATACTTACTGCTTTTATTCATTCCTATTGCCATCCTGCCACACATGAAATGACAACCCCTTCCCCCTGCATGCACGCAGGGTAGCACTAGGAAAAGACAACAAAGGCAACGTTCGTTCACACTCAGTCTCTAGCTGTCATGTATAATGCATTGAAACCACAGCTCCCTTTCCACATCCAAACCCCACAAAACTTCCCATGGTTTACCCCAGACGCTTCACATGCACTAGTTCAATCCAATGACAGCACGTCAACCCCGGTATACCACATCATTCCAATTCACTCTATTCCTGACACGCCTTTCACCCTCCTGCATGTTCAGGCCTCAATCACTCAAAATCTGTTTCACTCCATCCTTCCACTTCCAATTTGGTCTCCCACTTCTCCTCATTCCCTCCACCTCTAACACATATATCCTCTTGGTCAATCTTTCCTCATTCATTCTCTCCATGTGACCAAACCATTTCAATACACCCTCTTCTGCTCTCTCAACCACACTCTTTTTATTTCCACACATTTCTCTTGCCCTTTCATTACTTACTCGATCAAACCACTTCACACCACATATTGTCCTCAAACATCTCATTTCCAACACTTCCACCCTCCTCCGCACAACTCTATCTATAGCCCACGCCTCACATCCATATAGCATTGTTAGAACCACTTTTCCTTCAAACATACCCATTTTTACTTTCCGAGATAATGTTCTCGACTTCCACACATTTTTCAACGCTCCCAGAACTTTCGCCCCCTCCCCCACCCTGTGACTCACTTCCGCTTCCATGGTTCATCCACTGCCAAATCCACTCCCAGATATCTAAATCACTTCACTTCCTCCAGTTTTTCTCCATTCAAACTTACCTCCTAATTGACTTGTCCCTCAACCCTACTGTATCTAATAACCTTGCTCTTATTCACATTTACTCTCAGCTTTCTTCTTCCACACACTTTACCAAACTCAGTCACAAGCTTCAGCAGTTTCTCACCCGAATCAGCCACCAGTGCTGTATCATCAACGAACAACAACTGACTCATTTCCCATAAAATTAACCTTTCAATTCCCTCCATCTCATATCCCATCTAGTGTATAATGAATTCCAACTTTCCATTTCCAAAACTGTTTGGTAAAATCATTTTATATCTCCACACAGCAAATCTAAAGATTACTTTTCGTATACAATAGTTAAAGCCTGAGGTACTCATTAATAACAAATTAAACTCTAAGACGAAGTTTGACACAACACAGATTTCATGTATAACCCTGTGTTAAATATGGAGCAATTGTCAACACCAACAGTGACGCATATATGGACAATGATGCTAAGAATAATAAAACTTTACATTAATTTAGAGAAGGCCAAAGAAACACTACTACTATGGTGACATATAAAGAAATAATGTAAAATTGAGAATCTTACCCTATGACACAAAAGCTCATCACTGCCATCGTCACAGTCTTTATCACCATCACAAATGAAAAATGCTGAGACACATTTACCTGAAGAACAGGCATACTGGCCCTCATCACAAGTAGTCTGGAGGAAAATCAGATATTAAGCAATCTGACACCACACAAGAATAATAAATCATAGATTTCAGTCATACTGTAGAAGCCCTTTTGTGCACCATATTGAAAAACATGTCAGCAATCTGGAGAGGAAAATGACAATTGAGGATAGTCACCCTGTAACAGATTTTCAGATAAACTACAGGCTCATACTCAAACTGTTTTGACAGAAAGTCAGTGAAACTATTACAAAACCCTTCTGATTACTGTTATACATAATGAACCTTGGAATTACAGGTGCACAAAAACTTATGTAACTTTCCAACAGGGTGAATTTCTTAAAATACATATCACAATGAAATAGAGGAGTATATCAGGAATCACTTTTCATTTACCTAGCATCATTATGTAGCTGTGATTCTTTCATTCTTTAAAGCAAGACATCATTGTGGGGGCACTGGTACCCAATGCAACATCAGGCCTATCCAGAGACATCAACCAACCTTTTCATTCATGTACAAATATATATATGTATTTTTCTTCATACATATTCGCCATTTCCCACATTAACGAAGTAGCATTAAGAACAGAGGACTGAGCCTTAGAGGTAATATCCTCACTTGGCCCCTTCTCTGTTCCTCTTTTGGAAAATTAGAAATGAGAGGGGAGGATTTCCAGCCCCCCGCTCCCTCCCGTTTTAGTCACCTTCTATGAAACACAGGGAATACGTGGGAAGTATTCTTTCTCCCCATCCCAGTCTCTGGCTGTCATGTGTAATGCATCGAAACCACAGCTCCCTTTCCACATCCAGGCCCCACAAAACTTTCCATGGTTTACCTCAAATGCTTCACATGTCCTGGTTCAATCCATTGACAGCATGTCTACCCCAGTATACCACATCGTTCCAATTCACTCTATTCTTTGCACGCCTTTCATTCTCCTGTATGTTCAGGCCCTGATTGCTCAAAATCTTTTTCACTCCATCCCTGGGGGATAGGGGAGAAGAACTTCCCACGTATTCCCTACATATCAGAGAGGGTAACTAAAAGGGGTGGGGGTAGGGCTCTGGAAATCCTCCCCTCCTGTTTTACTTTTCCAAAAGAAGGAACAGACACACGGGCCAAGTGAGGATTTTTCCCTCAAAGGCTCAGTTATCTGCTCTTGATGCTACCTTGGTAATGCAGGAAATGGTGAATATATATGTAAGAACATATGTAGGAGCCTCTGCAAACACTGCATTAGACTTGCCCTCTGCCAGTAGCCTGTTCAGGGTGAGGTACTAAAGGTTAGGAAGCAGCACTGGAATTCTTTAGTTACGGGGACTCTGATGCCATGGCCACCCCTTTGAGGGAGTTCCAAATGAACCAGGCATCAAAGATAAAGATAGATAGATATATAGATAGAACATGTATAAAACTTACTTTACCTTCCTGCCCAAATGTATCTTTCTATGGGCTTCCTGCAGGACAACAGTTCAAGTTGATCAGGTCAACCCCTCTATTCTCTCTTCCATGGTGGGCAAATTTAAGGCTTCTAGCCTTTCCTTAATTCTGGTGCCATCTTTGTTCCCCTCTTCTGGACCTTCTCTGTTAGGTCTTTGCACTTCTTTTGGTGTGATGCGTGTGTCTGTGTATATTTTTTCCTTTTTTGCCTCCACATTTCTTGATCAATCAGCATCAAACTTAATACAATGATACATGACATGAAGAAGGTCATGTGGGGCTGGGATTTTCAATTACAACCTAATTTCATTGATGGGAGGATTTCCATTCCCTGCCAACACTTTTTATATCTCTTGATCAATCAGCATCAACCTGGAGACAGTGATACATAAAGACAGGGGGCAGATCATCCCCATCTTATGTGTATCTGCTTATAGATTTCCACAATATATATTAGCACCTAACTTGATACAATGACATGAAGGAGGTCATGGGGGAAGGGGATTAAACACCCTATCTAATACATAGCTGTTCCATAAACATATCCATAGTTCATGAGCAACCAGCACTTAACCTGAAACAGTGATACAGTACGAAATGAAGAAGGTCACTGGATTCCTAGCATGGACTTAACCCATTAAATGTGTATCTGTTCCTTAAACATTCAGTCATCTCTTGATCACTCATCATCAAACCTAATAGTGATATAAAATGACAGTGAGAAGGTCATAGGGTGGTTCAAACCCCTAACAAATGAGTATCTGTTCCTTTTATGGCTCCACATTTCTTGATCAGTCAGGTCATGGTGTCACTGAACTCCACCTGTTAGTGGCTGTACTGTGGGATAGAAGTCATTCTCTTCAAGGAGCCTTCAGCCCAATGGCATTAATCATTTCCCTGCTCCTGAGGGGACTCCAGCCTTGAATCTGCCTGAACCCCGTAAAAGGCATCCTGGGGCTATATAATACTAATATAAAATATCAGTCAGATCCTACGCTCTAATATGTACTAAAAGGGGTACATACCTGTGAGGGGCAATGTTTTTCATCACTAGAATCCAAACAGTCCTCAGAACCATCACAACGCCAATCGCTTCTGATACAGTCACCAGCATCACAACGAAACTGATCACTTGCACACGTTACCTTTGTTATAGGGGAAATTTTACTATTAGTCAAGTCTGTACGGTCAAATGTCACTCTGGAACCCTAGGGTAAATGGCACAAATGTGAGTTGCCACTTTCTGTGATTCAATTTACAATCTAGATATTTCTTGATCCTCTTGGCTACTGGAATATGAACACTAGCTAGTGTCTTCCAGGTCTATGCTGACAAAACTTTCATAATGTTTATTTCACTTAGTTTATGATAATCATTTTCATGACTCTGATTTCTAAGAAATTCATCATTTGCCCTCCTGTCACAAACTCCTCCTACAAGCTATCTACCAGAATACTGGTCAGTAAGGTGAGAGAACTCACAACAATTAATGACACTGTCACATGAAATGCACAAAAAGAGCATAACTATAGAGTCTCTTGGAGACCCAAAAGAAATTCTACTCAAAAACAATGCAATAATCATTCACTAAGCTGTTACCCCAATCTCTTCACCAATGGTGACATACCTACCCTTTCTGTTGGTGCTGCTACTTGCCAAGTTTCAATTTCTTATTAGTCATTATCATTGTCAGAGGATGATAGGAATGAACGTAGTGGGCTGAGCTTAAGGATAAATAAGCTTGACTAATCCATGAGTTGGTATGCAACAGGAGCCTATTATATACCTATACTGTTCAAATGTTTGTTGTGTTACTGCCTTTCCAGAAGTACAACTGCACATTTACACAACTACATACCCTAATGATTAAAATTTATTTGAAAACACTTTAATTACTGCTAATCAATACAATTTTTCCTAAATAAATTTCTAGAACTGTGAATTATCTAATTTCATAAAACAAAATCACTAGTTTCATAATCATCTCAGTTGCAGAGAAATATCAATAATGATAAAGTATACTAACCTCACAGCCAGCTTCATCACTGCCATCCTGGCAATCTTTATCCTTATCACACTGCCACCTTGATGGTATACATTTCCCACCTGATAAACATCTAAACTCGTCTTCATCACAAATGACCTGCAAGACAGCAGCATGCAATGAACAAAGTTAATGGAGAATTTTGCTTGGTAAATGACAGAATCAATTTCCTTATATTGTTAGGACAAAGATAGCATGTTTAAAGTTTTGTATGGATGCAAGTCTTGGGCCTGCAAACCCCTCTCCCATTATGTTCGATGGGGTGTAGGATGACCTGTGAATAAAGGCTATTTATGTCAGAGGCAGGGTTTAGCTTTTAATTTCTTCTTATGGGTCATTTGCTGAGAAGGAAGGGCTTGGATGGGACGGGTCTTGTGCTGTTTCAAAAGTGATTGCTAAGCATACTGAAATGTGATAGTATTTGGAGTATTTTTGCTTCTGTATGCAGTTGCTGTTTACATTTGTTAGACAGCCAATGGTTGTTCTGAGTACTCAGTTTTGTGTGGTTTGTACCTTTGTTATATCTGCTTTTGACAGGATGGATGATCAAGCAGGTGAGATACAATTTAGGGTGGAATGGATGAACTGCTTATAAAGGATATCAAGGGATTCTTTTACTATGCAAATCTAGAGTCAGTGTTCTAATATGTCTGGTTTCTTTATGGCCTTTAAGTCAATATCTATGGTAAGGGGAGTATATGTCAAGTATGTGTCCACTATGGTTGGAGTTTTGGGTGCAGATTGGATTCATGTTTGTCAGGGGTTAAGAGGGTAACTGTAATTCTGTGATGTTGCAGGCATTTAATTTCAGATGCACCAGTGCTCTAGTTGCATGATGTAGTTTTGCAAGTCTGTTACTGTGTAGTGTCAGGGTGTTGTGATGTGACTGTTAGGTCATCTGCAAATGGAAGGACTTTCCCACTATGGTCTTTATAAATATGAACATCTTTTTCTTTCTTTTAAACTATTCGTCATTTCCCGCGTTAGCAAGGTAGCGTTAAGAACAGAGGACTGGGCCTTTTTTGGAATATCCTCACCTGGCCCCCTCTGTTCCTTCTTTTGGAAAATTAAAAAAAAAACGAGAGGGGAGGATTTCCAGCCCCCCGCTCCCTCCCCTTTTAGCCGCCTTCTACGACACGCAGGGAATACGTGGGAAGTATTCTTAATCCCCTATCCCCAGGGATAAAATATGAACATATATATATATATATATATATATATATATATATATATATATATATATATATGTGCAGTGATGACTTAACATTTTAAGTACCTCTGTCACATAAAAATCTGGAGAGTCTGTAGGCAACTCAGTTGAAGATTCAGCATCAGATTTTCTGAGCACATCAAATGGCAATTCTGTAGGTGTACTGGTGGGCTGGCCAGGGCATTCAGCTTCATCACTGTTGTCAGGACAATTCTGAGCACCATCACACACCTCAATCTGGCCAATGCACTTATAAGTAGATGCACATTGGAATTCACCTTCACCACACTGTTTCTGCTGAAATATGCAAGTAAAGGAATGTTAAATACTTTAATTGTGTGGCATAAAACTCCTCATAAAATTGCTGTATGTGTTATAAGAGATATGAAAAAGGATTCTGTTATATTGACAAAAACTGAACTTCAAAGAGATCTTGTCCTCCAACTCTCAATTAATTAGACAGGAATCAAAAACTTGTGTATCATTACTTCTCCTAGAATCACCTATCTTCACCCTTCCCATTACATACACCATGATGTTGCTGCTCTCTCTCAACTCTATAGGTATTGTTTTGGTCACTGTTCTCAAGAGCTGTCTGCATAAGTCCCAACCCCCAAAATTTGAGCCCATGGCATGCATTTGACTGATTTTTTTTTTTTTTTTATACCATTCACCATTTCCCGCGATAGCGAGGTAGCGTTAAGAACAGAGGACTGGGCCTTTTAGGGATGCTTCCCACAATTCCCGAGAGGAGACCAGCCACTTGATTTGCTGTTATGATTCTTCCTCCTTAACTCAAACAGCTTAGCTATGAAATTCTCTTCCTTCCTTTGTTTTTTGTCATCATATAACCTAGCTTAGCTTCCTCTAAGAGTCTGGTCTACAAACACAAAGACCTCTGATTAATTTCAATTTTCTTTTCCTTTTACTTTAACCTGAGATGCTCTTGATTGGAACATGATTTGCTCACACTACATCAAAGAGAGAAAATAACTCTACCTAAATTTTCATGTGAAAAATGCACTATAGCAAAGATGGACCCCTTAATCTTTTGGGCATCTCTGTCCTTTAACCAGCCTCCACAGTTGGCATTACAAACCCCACCTTAACAAAATTAATTTTCATAAATGCTGTACCTATACATTTGATCCATCCAATGGAAATGGAAATGAAATTTAAAAAAATAACAGAACAGTGTTTGAATGAATAAGCAAATGAAAGATGTTTCTAACCAAATTCTTTTTTCACATTTGCTTATTGTTTTCTGCATCACAAGTCAGCACCAGGAACAGATCAGAAATTGTCTCTATTACCTTACAGACATAGTAATGTATTTCTGATGAGGTGTTATGATAATCACAAAACAATCAGAACAATTTGCATGATATACAGTAATACTGGAAATTTCTAAATCCCAGCAGGTAAGATGCCCCCTCTTCAAATATAAATAATATTAAGTTTCATTCAATAAAGTGAAAAAAAAGATCATGAAAAATTACTTCATAATCTTAGCTGTCTTGATCAAGACATCATCCATGCTCATAGACCAATTGCTATTACCTCAGCCAGGTGTCAAATACATAAATTAAAATTCATTAAAGGAAATGCACATCTTACTCAGAAGATGGAAAATTACTAAATAATACTCTCCCAATTATCAACTAACTTTCTATGCAAAAAAAGAGGTACAATAAGACAAAGGCTGACTCACATAATCCTCATAAATTACCAAACACAAGCAGCCGATAATATGAGATAATATGAGAAATTTGCAACATGGTTCACCTATGTGATTAGCTGAAGGATATATGAATAGCAGGGAGGATTAAAAGACGCTGGTGTATTTTTGGAGTTGCAGTCATTCATTTTCATTCAAAGGCTGAGCATTAGGATAGTATTGCTGTCTTCCATGTTTAGCAAGCATCTGCAGTTGAGCTACCCCTTAAAGGTAGGATGTGCTCCATAAAGTAATAGCTCTGTATCCCATATCATTAAAAAGAATAAGATTTGCTGTGGACAGTATCAATTACTCTTTATAGCTAGAATACTAATGAAAGAAAAAATTCAAGACTTTTAATGAACTTAAAATGTGGTTAGGGAAGACCAACATGGTGAAGCACTAAAGCAAGAGTATGAAACTCATTCAAACATTTTTTACAAGCTTAACTCTAAGAGTTTGGCAGCTGTTCAAAGTTCACGGTGCTGCTTATAAGCTTCACAATGATCCAAGTATGAAGTTCTGAATTCTATCATGTCTCATCATGTCACATGTTAAATCCTTACAAGCTTAAAAGGTGGTAAGCAGAATTCAGGAGCACTTAATTTGAGAGAGAAGCAGTAGGTTTTCCAAAGGATATCATAGAGGAAAAATTTGCATTTAAGACGAGCTCAATTTAACTTAAATAAGCCACTACCTGGTCACATCCCTCTTCATCGCTTCCATCTTGACAGTCATCATCCATATCACACACCCAACTTGGTCGTATACATTTCTCACCCGATAAACACTTAAAATAGCTTTCGTCACAAACAGGCTGGAAAAAACAAAGAAATCTATTATGTTCTGACCCTTATTACAGTGAAGTCTACAGCAGCAAAAACAAAAATCATCCATTTCTCACAGACAACTTTTCAAAAGAAAATGGTCTGACTCTGGGAAAAAAACTGGTTTGCAAAACAGGGTTGGCAATCTGTTAAGAATTATTTCTGAATTTTCTGTTCCTTTGTTTTTTGGAAGCATTTAAAACTAATGTTTCCAGTTTACTTGGTTTTATGTTTTTGTTATTTTTTAATCAGAAAAAGTTTAATAGATGGGAGCCTTTCAGTTTTCATTCACAACTTAACTGAAACATATGAATATCATCCTAATTATAAAAAGATTTATGATTTTAACTCACAAGTGGTTTTCAGGTACAATCTTAATAGTTAAGCTTTCCTTTACCTTTAATTATAAAGAGTACTCTATATAACTGTACATGGTGATCTCTTAACTTTCACTCTTAGTGTACAAGACAGTAATCAGAACTGTACTACAGACTTCCCTTGCTTACCATGTTATTGCCAACCATAATTTTGAGTATGCGCACTTAAATTAATGTATTCCATTTTTCCAACACAAGAATCAAATTTTTAGTATCCACAGTATTTTTTCAAGGAATGCGCACTCATCTTACAAGGAGGACAATATCAAGTAACTGGTTTTGGTGGTAAGGGATGCAGTCTGTCAATTAAATATTGTACAAATTAATATTCAGTTCTTATTAAACTTCAATCCCAAATACCTATCCACAACATGCAATTCTTCATCATGAAAATTGGTTCTATAGTCATCTTCCTTCCTTTTTGAAAACTAGCATCATATTTTCATTTACAACCACTTTAAGTATCTCTCCTGAACACAACATAAAATGTTACAGGACTCCATCAGCATGAGTTACACCATGAGTGAAGAGTCAACTCTGGCAAAACTATACCATCATAAGCTGGTGAAACACAGCACAGTCTCAGTAAAGAACTCTTGGTTTTAGGAAAGTCATCTGTCCCTTCTACTGACTGTAGTGCAGCCTTAGGCTGCAAAAACCCCTGGAAAGGGGGTCCTGAAGTAATCATATGGTACTAATAACCATGTAAAACAAGTGTGGCATTAATAGATAATCATTTCTAACTGATTATCTATATCTCAAGTGCATATAAAATTCAACAAAGAATACATTTTGTGACTGATTAATCACAAAAATACGTCTCTCCCAGGTTTTTCTGAATTCCTTTTTGATAATTAGAAAATCACTAAAAAACAAATACAAAATTAAAAATGCATTTATCAGGTAATAACAAAAATGCCAACCCAGTCTAAAAATATATCATCTACTGCAATCAGTAAGCTAAAATATTATCTCCACATCAAGACTTTAAACAAAATATCTTTCTATTCATAATTACCTCAGGACCCATTTCTATGAAAGAGTCCTGCTATTACCCAGCACCTTTGTAAAGGCTCCTGCTGCCCAAGGTTATGCTACTCACAATAACAGGGAGTGGGAAGTTCAATGATGAGACTGTACTCCCAGTGATACAGGCTCACCAAAGGTAACTTTTCACTCACAGCATAACTTGAGCAGGCAGAGTACATTTAAACCACTTTCAGCTATCTAACAATAACTTAACATTTTGCAATTCCTTTGAATGCAGTCTTCTATCAAGTGATGAGAGGACAGTGTAGAAGAAAGATGCTTAGGGAATTAGGCAGTAAGGAGAGGTACAGACTTTGCAGAAGGCAAAAGTCAAAGCAACATGACAAATGCTGGAAGAGTTAAAACATATCCACACTAACTCTGGTATGGACTAAACCAATGTATGTTTCTTAATGATGGAAAAGTTTACTTTTCAGCAAAAATGAAAGAGACAAGCAAGCATAAGCTCAAATTCAGAGGCACAAGCCTTAAAAATATGAAGACATTATCCAGCCCATATAACCCTGCTTGTTCCCATACAATGAAATATTCTTGGACTGTATGAGATTATAGGAGGAGGAATCATACTGTAAGACCTGCAACAGGAGGTGAAGATATCGGGGCTATATCCTTCCTCTCCCTAACCACAGTCTGTTACTACTTCAATAGAGCCTACTTCTACTTGGCCACACATTCTTATACCTGCTTACATCTTTCCTTTCCCCATCAAAAACAGCCTTTCATACCCAAGATACCATCCATTTAACCATACTACATGCCACCTTCTCTATCTGCCTACCACTTACCTCTGAATATGAACAGCCATATTCATCACTACCATCACTACAATCATTATCACCATCACAGCGCCAGATTGAGTGAACACACTTGTCACCAGAAGAACACTTGAAGTAACCTTCTTTACAGACAGCCTAAAAGAAAAAAGTATTCTGTTTCATTGAATTTCTTTAAAAAAGTGTAAGTAAAAGTAAGACATTCATGCCCCTATTCCATTATCATTTCTAACACCTAAAAGCTGAACATCTGTAATACTTTCCCATACAATTATTTTATTTTTCAAAGCAAAAACTTCAGATGGTCATTCAGTACAAAAAATTACTCATGAAAATACACACATCATTAGCAAACCAATCAGCTCTAGCAGAAGAGACATGTTAGTTGAAGTGTAAGTCTGAACACAGAGAACTTAGAAGATAAGAACTCATTTAGATACCTGGGAGTTGACACACAATTCAATGGAACCATGGGAGTTAAAGGTAGCCATAAAATGGACACGTTGAGGGATATGTTGAAAAAGAGGTATGTTGAATATGTTGGATATGATTTGCAGGAGAATATGTGATATAAGAAGGGTTGATTGAGTAAAGAAAGACAGGATAAAAGAGGAGTGTTGTCAAAAGCAGAGTATGCTCAGAAAGCTGAAGAGGGTGTGCTAAATGGTTTGAACATATGGAGAAGAAGAGTGAGGAGAGGTTGACAAAAAGGGCATATGAGTCAGAAGTAAAGTAGACAAAGAAAGGATGACACAAATGGAGATGTAAGGATAGAGTGAAAGAGGTTTTGAAGATGTCACATCCATGTGACATACAGGCATTCTTTTTCTTGGTGACTGGCAGTTGGCTGCTAGTGAAGTCTATGGATAATTAGTGGAAACAAACATCAAACGTAATCTTAAAACAGAAGCAGGATGCTCTAAATCATTTTATGATAATGGGAACAATCCTATAAGTGTCATCAAAAGATGAAGGGAGCCATTCAATTGCTAACAAGTCAGTGGTATACTACCATACATCACTGGTTGAAATGAATAGTTTATTCCAGATCACATAAAGTAACACCATATATCATCTACTGGGTAAACCATAAACTTTGCAAACTTACACACGTACCTGGATACACCCATCCTCATCACTGGAATCAGAACAGTCATCATCTCCATCACACTGCCAAGTTGACAGTATGCATCTTTCTTCTGATAAACACTTAAACTCATTTTCCTTGCATTCAACCTGAAAAATAATCAATATAATTCTATAAGTCTGATTCTAAAAAATAAAGATAAAGTAACTAACAAAATACAGATCCTGAAACAAACCTAAAATGATAACAAGCTCATCAACTAGCAAGTTTAGCCTGAACAAGACAGTAGTAAACACCTCACACCTAAATGATGACTTTTGAAAAACTGAGCTGTGTGGCAGCAAGGTGGGGAGATAGACTGGCCACAGTTGAGGAGAAAGATTGGCCACAGTAACATCAAGACTAGTTACACAATGTGATTATGACTTACTCAGTAATTATTCTTTTTGAGCTGTCCTAAAGGAACATGACAGTACATACAATCACATGTTTCAACAGACTGTCACATACATATAAAAGTATTCCTCCTCTACTTAGGTATGCCTGAAAGCTGCAAGAGTACTACATGAAGCAAGGGGAAAGTCAGTGACTTTTCTAAAAAATACATGTTAATCAAATAAAACAACCATCAGTAAAGATTGTGTGTGTGAGTTTACCTTAATACAACCCTCTTCATCACTTCCATCTTGACAGTCACGTTCCCCATCACACTTCCAGTTGGAACTTATGCACATGCCACCTGTTGCACATTTAATCTGATTTTCCTGACATTGAACCTGAAAAAAGAAAGCATAATATAACAAACATGTAATGTTTGGGGGTTTCATACATAATTGTGACAGAAAGAGGTTTTCATTCTTACCTTAATGGGTTAGGAGGATATTTTTCATTATCTTCAGTGTAATCACCAGCTGCAGAGGTCTGTGATTTTGTGAGGGTGACCCTGAACGTTAGAACTAGAGAATTTATGAAGATAACTCAAATCATCAGTGTACACATTTGTCTGTATATTTGGCTGTGAAAAACTATACTTATTTATCAATCTATCTATTATACATATTCGCTGTTTCCCGCATCAGCAAGGTAGTGCAAGGAAACAGATGAAGAATGGCCCATCTCCTCATATACACGTACACATACATAATCGCCCACAAAAGCACATATACATATCAACATATACATACATATACATACACACACACACACATACACACAGACATATACATACATATACGCAAGCACATATCAATACTTGCTTGCCTTCATTATACATAGCTGGTAGTTAGAATGACCTAAAATTTTGTAGGAATCATCAAAGAGACAGCACATGAAAGTTTGTTAGGAACATTCTTTAGCTGTCAAATGTAATACATTGAAACCAAAAATCCCTATCCTCAACCAGGTACCAAAGACCTTTTTCTATGATTTACCCCAGCTGCTTCACATGCCTTGGTTCAAGCCACTGACAGCACATCAACCCTTGTATACCACATCGTTCTAATTCACTCAATGCCATGCATGCCTTTCACCCTCCTGCATGTTTAGGCCACAATTACTCAAAATCTTTCAACTCATCTTTCCATCTCCAGTTTGGTCTTTTTCTCCTTGTTCCCTCCACTTCCCACACATATATCCTCTTTGTCAACCTTTCCTCACTCTTTCTCTCCTAATGTCGAAATGATTTCAGCACACTCTCTCCAGCTCTCTTAACTACACTCTTTTTCATTACCAAACCTCTTTCTTACCCTTTTCTTACCCACTCGATCAAACCATCTCACAACATATACTATCCTTAAGTATTTCATTTCCAGCACACAGGCACCAATATGACTACATTCATATACTAGATCATTAGCCCTAGAAGGACTTTATTATCAATTTGTCATTAAGATCTAATTACCTCTTCCTGTTTATACTCTTCTTTCTCCCTGATTACCAAATCTTAACTCTTCTGTGTACAGACCATTTTTACCCATTACCTTTCAACAAGACTGAACTAATGGCACTTGTCAGAGGCATCTGACACATTACTTCTATCTGGTCGCCTCTATTTGGTCATCAATATCAAAATACTTCAACCAGTCTCTGGTCAAAAACACAACCCTACCTCTAGTCATCAAAATCTGACTCTTCCTATCAGGTCGCTTACAATCAATTAAACTGACAACTTGTCAACAACCTATGGCTCCCTCTACTTGATCACCACCATTTGACAAACAACCTAATCACTATTTACAACTTCAAAAAAGGGATTATTTTTAGCTGGTTACTAACACTGATCACCCCCCACATGGTCATCAACATCTGACTGCCTCTACCTAATCACCAGCATCTTTCTCTTCCTATTCAACAAGACCCAAATAACTTTGATACTATTGCCACATACAAACATCTGACATTCTCCAATAGGTCATTAACATCTATCACCAGTATAAGACCACCTCCAATTGGTCACTGTCATCTAAAAACCTCTATAAAGTGGCCAACACTAGTACAAACCTATCTGGTCACTAACACAGCACTTATTCTGGTTGTTCCCTGACATGTGAAAACCATAAAATATCATCATCTGACCCTAATTCTAATGAGAACTCCTACCTGTTCACATCCCTCTTCATCACTGAAATCAGAACAATCATCATCTCCATCACACCGCCATGTAAATGGTAAGCATCTTTCACCTGATGAACATGTAAATTCATTTCCTTCACATGCAACCTGAAAAGAAAATTTCATTCTAATCTTAATCTATACAGTAGGACTATCTTAAGGTACCTTGCGACAAAAAGTAATCGTGCCTTTAAAATACTACAGATAAAAGTTATAACACAGTCCATACTCCAGTATAACCATGTTATAAAGAACTGTAACTAATAAAAATCTATATAGAGAAGCAAGTGATATTTTTCATCCTATAAACACTCATGTTATAAAACCTACACAGAAAAGCAGGAGTTTCTTCTTGTAAACAGTGATATCTATATAATTGTGTGCCCTCTTTGAACCTATAATCATTGACAGTGGTTGTTCAATACAAAAACGCAAGCTTAAAAACTTAGTATTATTGCTTCCATACACACTACTAAGCTATCACTCATCTCTTGCCATTCAAAACATCCCATCAACCTTCAGGACACTGCTGCTTGACAAGAGTATGGCAACGGTCATCAGTTAATATGTCTTTGTCATGTATGTCACAAAGTGCCTGCATTATTCTTCATCTATTCAAGTCTTCTCTGTTTATGTCTGCATGAGTGTGTGCACAAAACTAAACACAGGGGCTGAATGCAGACAGGCAGGGCATTACAATTCACAAGAGGATGAAAAAATTCTCATCTGTAGTGAGATTATATGGCCTCCATCACAAATCAAATAATACTATAGAAAAAGTTAATTGCTTAACATTTTTCAGTCAAACTTACACCACTCACTGAATATATGTTTCATGCAAGAAAGAGAACAAGTATTAGTGTGAGGAGGTGAGGGAAAGCGAGTTGAAATGTGTTAAGTAAAATAATAATCATAAGAGTGAAGGGGTTTGAAGCTGAAGAGGGATTATTTATAGACAGAAGAAAGAGAGTAAGTGCTATGACAGAGCTTTGAAGGACACTACTGCAGACAGAATTACAGGAGGAAGTCACACTATCAACTATTACAATGGATAAACTAGAAAGTTACCCATTAGAGAACAGAGTAAAGCATACAAGAAAGGCCAGAAGAAAGCAAAACTTACGCCACACCTTGTCAAATGCTTTGGAGATGTTGAGAGCCATGACAAATGATTCACTAAAATCCCTGAGAGAAGGGCCAGAGGTGAGTCACATAAAAGAGATTATCACCAGAAGACCTTGCATCATGAAGGCTGCATTAGTGATCAGAAAGAAGGTAAGTTACTAAGAAAATGAATGTTGCAGAGAGTTTCAAAGATAGTTTGGATAGCAGAGGTGAGTGTAACTAAGCAAAAGTTCGAGAGAAAAGAAAGTTTCCTTTCCCATGGAGGTTGCACCAAAGGATGCTTCCAAGGAGAAATTTGTGCTTCTAAGACATAGGCAAAGTACAAAAGCAAGGACCAAAGTTAGCTCAGAAGCACACTCCCTTGGGACACGAGGAGGAATGCTACCTGGATCATACAGCTTGCCTATGTGAATCTGGGAAAGTAATGAAAGACCTACATGAGGAAAACATGGAAAAGGGAATAGGTTCAGTGGGAGAAAACAGGTAAGGAGTAAACACAGAATCATCTAAAGCAGAATTTGAGAATACTATATCAATTAACACTGCACTAGACTTGACCTCTGCCAATGACCTGTTAAGGGTGAGACACAAAAGGCTGAGAAGCAGCACTAGAGTTCATTAGTTATGGAGACTACATTACCATGGCCATCCCCCTGAGGGAGTTCCAGAAGGGAACAGGCATCAAATATATAGATAAAAAGACTGTATCAGTTGGAGCATTACGTAAAGATTAATCAGGTCAAAAGAGAGGAGGGAGGGTTGAATTACAGAAGTTACTGGAGATAGTTTTGGAATCTGGAGAAAGAAAAATCAAGTCACCAAAGTATTTTCTATTCATGAAGGTGTTTGACTTCACAAAGATCAGGTTCGACTCATAGAAATCTATTTCATCCACTTCAGTGCTTTTAGTCCTTTCTGAAACTTCTTATGCCCTGATACATTCACTTGCAATGTTCCAAAGCTTCTGTACCTTGCCAACATATCTCTGAGAATTTGTGTAATTTTTTGTATCTTACTTAGTATAAGTGCTACACTATAATGATTGGTTGTAGCTGCTGATGTGAGTCAATTTGCATGTGATTATCTATGTGTGTGCAAGTATGAAGATAGGTACAATTACTATATATAACCTTATGAACCCTTTTATGGGGCTCCTGAAGCTTTAAGGCTGTGCTCTAATCAGAAACAGGGAAATGATCTCACCAAAGGTGACTTTTCACTCGCAGTTTAACTACATGTACATAATACAGTTATTTTCTTTATATTGCACAACTATAAAACCTTTTCATTGGGCTCCTTCAGCTTAAAGACTGCTTTCTAATCAGAGTCATAAAAGAGTTGGACCTCTTTAGGATTAAAAGTTCCTTGATGGGGACTGCATCCTTTCATCTACTGACAAAAATAAAGCCTCACCAAAGGTGACTTTCCACATGCAGTAAAACCACATGCAAGCAGAGTGTAGTAACACCTATACATATAGATATATGTAAGTATTGCACATTTTCTACCTACTTACCACATCTTTGACACTGATACAATCAGCAGGCTCATCACTGCCATCTTGACAATCAACCATACCATCACAATGCTGTTTCAAAGGAAGGCAGCTGCTGTTATCACATATAAAGTGGGTTGCTAGGTTGCATGTCTCACTTGATACAGGTCCTAAGTCTGGTAACACCTCTAAAGTTGCTGATGACTTTGGGGATGCTGCAGCAAGAAAAATCATTACATTAAAGTATGTTTGGTCATTCCTAAAAAGCTGTAATTATGTGTACTATCTTCCTAAATTTTTCCACATGCAAACCTACTTTTCATAACAAGATCTGAAACTAGAACAAATCAAATACCGTAGGAGGAATAGCCAACGCATCATCTCAAAGTTTCTTACAAATCTCGTATTACCCAACTGGATCAATTTGTAAATACCAAGAAGGAATACCATCAATACCTTAATAAAAATTATGAAACAAGAGAATGCCTTTGTTAACATATCAAAAATAACATTCATAAAGACAATACTTTTGAAAAATGTATTTCTGCAAGAACTATTTCAAAATATTAAGTTTTGAATTATAAAGATATTTCTCTTAAGGATGGTGTCCTGCATGCCATTAGACCCATGGACATTTGAAATGCTTACATATTGTGTTCATTTTTCACTCATTTATTTTTCTATTCATCATATATATGATTTATGAGTTGGAACTTCTTACTTGCAGGCAAGGTACAGGTGTTATCACTATGTAACTTTCATTCTATGGTAAACATAGTATGAACCTAAAAAACTTCTTGAGAGATGATGTACAAAAGTACTTTTATAGTGTTTGAGTTTTAGATGAATGGAATAAACTAAGCAACAAAACTGTGAATGCATCTTAAAGTGATGAGTGATGGTAAAAGTGTACAACTACTTCCTCATATTGCACAAATAAGTAATTTCACACACACATACACACCTGTTACACTAGTCAGGTGGGCACTCAGCTGGCTGACAGACTCTTGAAGAGATTCGAGGGCTTCATTGAGTGTATTGATCCTCTCGAGCAGAGCTGTGAACAGGTGCTGTTCGCTGGTTAGTTTATCTGTAAAGTACAATGTTGGTGGCTGTAAACAAATGTTGTTTATACTGAAGAAGTGATGTTTAATGGTAAAATAATGTTCACAACCTGGACAACAATCTCTTGATCAAGATGATAAAAGCAATTCACAAAGAAAGACTAAGAAAACACTAATGACAGGGAGAAACACCAGAAACAAAAAATTGATGGATTTGTTACTATATGCTTAGGGTAAAAATCGAGGAAGACATCCCATCCTAAGTCCTCAAGTTGTGGAAGTGACTAGACAGATGTCCTTGTGGCATAGTAAATTCATTGAATCATAATAACCAAGTAAATTTTTTGTTATGTGAAAATGGAACCTTATTTCTAACAAGCTAAATAAGATTGTTTCTATAAAAACACAAGTAATCTTTTTTATATATTTTCATACCTAAACTCAAATTTCATTGAGTTCAATCTTGATATTCCATACAGGAATACCTCAAAGCATCTTTCACGCTATCCTTTTACCTCCTCTGAGTTTTTCCCTTTTCCTTGAACCTTCTACTTCTAACAATCATGCCCACTCAGTCATCCTCTCCTCACATGTCCTCTCAATATGTCAAAACGATTTCAACATACCCTCTTCAACCCTTTCATATGTGTAACCCTTTCAATACCAAATGCCTCTCTTACCCTGTCATTTCATATTCAATCAACCCACTTCATACCACATTCTGGTCTAAAACATTCTATTTCCAACACATCAACCCTCTTTATACTTTTTATGAAGGGTCCATGCCTTAAATCCATACAATACGGTCAGGACTGGCATACCATCAAACATACACACCACTGTTTTCATATACAGTGATCTCTCTTTCCACATACTCCTCAGCAAGCCCAGAACCTTAGCCCCCTTACCCATCCTGTGGCTCACTTCAGCTCCAAAGGTACCATTTGCTGCCACACCCATGTCAAAGACCAATCTTATCCTTGTACACTAAGTACACAAATTCATCACATATTATGACATAAAAGTATCTTTTCATATCTTAAACTTCTTAAACACAAGTGGTGTCAATGTAACTCATCATAAATTCTTCCTCTGACAATTGAAATTTATTAATACCAACTCTTTTCTATGACTGCATTCATCCAACTCTTCTTCTCTTGAGCTTTCAAATAAACTGCAATAAATCATCTTCATAAACCTGTCATCTACCATATGGTCTTCCTTACTAACATTTATCTTCCTACTCTTATGACAGTTATTTATCTCTACTGCTCTTACACTTTAGCAATCCTGGCCTCCATAAACTTGGGCTATAAATCCATGCACTAGGACAAATACTTCCTCACACAAGCTTTTTGCCTGTTCTACAATTACAATGTCTTTTACTGAACAGAATCCTTTCAGTGCACCTCAATTGTTTTCACAAGCAAGCCTCATTCCTGTTATCATCCTTACTTGCCTTTGCTCATGATTATCAAAATTCCTTCAATTTCCAACTTTTCACAATTCAACTTGGTATTCTAGTAGCTGTGACAGCTCCTTTATTTCAAAGCCTAAAAAAGACTGCATTTACTCACATTCATTTCCAGGATCCTCTTACGCTTTTAGTATGAAAAAGTTTAGACCAATAACCCACAGTTTATGCAAATTTCCACAATCTACTGCGGAGGTAGCACACATGTGATGGATTAAATAATTACAATAACAAGTGTTGGACTGGGACAAGGAAGCCTCACCTTGGGATTGTGCCATGCTTTTACCCCTGAAGATACTTTTGAGAGTGCGCTCTAATTTAGACACAACCAACTGATTAAGACGAACACTCTTTTGAAACCTCGGAGAAAAGTTTTGATCATAGTTGTCATCATGCTCAAGAGCAGTCTGGTCATCAAGCACATCAGGTATCTTGACTGTCCCAGGTTGAACTCCCAGCAACAGGGTGGAGAACAGCACCCATAGCAAGTAATGACTGAAATTTGACATCACCTGCAAAAGAATATTGGTATGAAAAATGAGGGAACTTTATTTTGGGATTTCATTCCAATGAAGAATATATTTTGTTTTCAGTACCAACTTAAATATATTCAACATCTTTGAAGTGAAAGAAACCTAATGATAAAAATGACAATGGGTGTATATATATATGAGTTTGCATACATAGTTTAATGTATATATCGATAACACAGGAAGAGATTTCAACAGAAAAGTTAATAAGCATTGGTGATATATGAGTTGGGGATGAAAATGGTATGTATCTCTCATGTTTACGATTTCAATGACATGGCTGACTACAATTAACTGTTGACTGTCTTCAAATCTAATGATCACGTCAAGAGATAAGCAGATGAACAAGGATACAAAATTTACAATAATCAGAAGGGTAGTTTTCTTCAACACAACTAGCAATTCCAGATCGGTCACGTCTGTAGGAATGGTATCTTTACCCAAGTCCCCAGCAGGAGAGAACTATCCAATTACAGACTTCCTGTGGGAAATGGACATACGTACATCCTGTTATCGTGCTTCGGCTCCTGACACTGATCTCATCTAAGTCGAAACTGGATTTACGAAAACCACACATTTCATTTTCAAGGTATCTCTTTATTTTTAGGCTCAAATGGACACGCCATGCCAAGCACGCACGCGAAAGTTAGCAGAAATTGCGAGACATCAACATTTCATTACAAGCATACAGGAAGTAGTTCGATTTCCGGAGCACACACATAAACCCCGTCTGGGATGACCCACATGCATGAGCATTCACCACGATATAATGCAACTTTTGGCCGGCAATACACGTACGTAATCCTCAACTCTAAATTCATGGAGGCACACGCACGTCATATGCAGCAGAGCCTCAACCTGTCTAAACTGCATTGTGTGGTGGCTAACACCTGTCTTTTAAGCGTGTAAGCATGAAGTTTGCACGAAAGGCGTTAAGCCGAAAGATCACAGTTATCATGAATTTTGAGTAATACATTATAATACCAGATATATTATGAAGTCATATGAAATGACATTGAAGATTGCTTCCCGACAATGATAGTCGTACAACTTCTATATAGAGATGATGTCAATACGACTACGAAGGACTCATTCGTAAATGCGTGATCAATTCGGTAGTGGAAGCTGCCACCATTAAGGTATCAAAGCATTTTCACAAAGCATAAAACATGGGGCAGACTTTATATACAATATTTCCTTTCATGCTATTCGCCATTTCCCGCGTTAGCAAGGTAGCGTTAAGAACAGAGGACTGGGCCTTTGAGGGGATATCCTCACCTGGCCCCCTTCTCTGTTCCTTCTTTTGGAAAAAAAAAAAAAAAAAACGAGAGGGGAGGATTTCCAGCCACCCGCTCCCTCCCCTTTTAGTCGCCTTTACGACACGCAGGGAATACGAGGGAAGAATTCTTTCTCCCCTATCCCCAAGGATAACAATAATATATATATATATATATATATATATATATATATATATATATATATATATATATATATATATATATCAAAACTCCTAACATCTCTAGGGTTTCCTTCAACTAGGACCGGCTGCGCTACCATCAGCAGCAAGGAAAGGATAGACTTTTTACAAAGGCAGAGACTCTAAGCAACACAACAACACACAGAATATACTACTGCAACTAGATGTCAACTGCTTACGAGATAGCTGAACCCGTTCTACGTAACAACGTCTCCAAAAAACATGGACCACACAACACAGCAAAAACAAGCTACTTTTCTAGTAGTGACATAAAAGTAACCTCATCACGAACAACCAGCTATATAAAAGACTCGTACTTTACATGACAAGAATCCAACGTACTTTATGAAATCAAATGTCAAAACTTGTACACTGTCCAAAAGAGACTTGCTCTACGCCGACAAGAGGGCTTTATCAATCCACATGTCACCTAAAAAAAAAAAAAAAAAAAAAAAAAAAACACTCCCCTTTCACAGGACACAAATGTTAAATCTATACGGATACTATGTCGCGAACTAGATACTAGAAGCCTACACATCGCCGAAGCACCAATTATCGAGGAGCAACTACCTAAAATCAATGAGCAGAACACGGGCTGAGACAGGGTAGTACAACTACATGCTCCAGCACCACTCAAGAGCCCATGAACAGTGCTACACGCACGTCCGCATACTGGTATTACCCAGCCATACCCGACAACCCGCAATCATTCCAATCCGCTCCACTGACCTCTACACACGCTCCTGAAGATGATTGGATTCAAACTGAAACGTCGAGATAAACCTTGGAGGTTCTTACACAGCCTCCACAGCAATGTAAAAGGGATGTCAGACAAATTAAAAAAAATCAAAAAATTGAATGAAAGAAAAGTTATCAGGTCAATTAACAATATATATATATATATATATATATATATATATATATATATATATATATATATATATATATATATATATATATATAGAAAGAGAAACGCGACATTCGACGATTATTATTTCGTGGTAGTGCAGAACATCCCCATCATCTGACAGTTTTATAGAAAATCCACAACACTGTGAACACAGAAGTTGACTCATTAACACAGACACACACACACACACACACACACACACACACACAGTGCATAGCGGTCTTGATAATACAAAATCTTTCGAAAAACTTCAACAAATCAGAACACCCAAACACTGTAGAACACTGTAGAAACAACCCAGGTTGTACATGAGCAGCACAACACGCACTTATCAGTGTTGGTTACCTAACAAATTATGAGAGACTTCCATCACAATGAGACACGCTAAGAGGATTTGGGTCCTCACGATGTCGGGGGGTAATAGATACGCAAGTTCTTTGGAATGTGTGTACACAAACAGGAAAATATCCTTTACCAGCAAGCCAATAAACACGAATTTTAAAAAGCTGTATGTGAACAGAGAATGTTCAAGAGATGGAACCCCACCAGTGTAATAGTCTTTCCCTGTACAGTGCAACTAGGCGATTAGTAGGATGAGAGAGATTGGTGTGAGAAAAATTGGTACATTAATATGGCTAGGTCTCATCAATACATTAATATTATTACATCTTCAATACATTAGCATTACTAGATCTTATATTCGATACATCAACATCACTAGATCATATCTTCAATACATCAACTTTACTAGACTTTTAGGAGGAGAGAAACTAATGAAAGAGAAACTGATACATTGCCAAGATTGTTAGATCTTATCTTTGAACAATATGTCAAGTGGGGAAAAAAAAGTGGTCATGCGCTGCTTCAATTTGAGTAACTAATGACCTAAAAAGAGCAGAGTTAAGAGCCGACTCAAAGGGTTGATATAATCGTGGAAACTACACAGAACTCAACAAAATCTATGGTGTGATAAATGAGTTCAATGGCCGGGAACCTGGGTATAATGGTGGGAGGCGATGTGAAATTTCCAGTGAAGGAGTGGGAACATAGGCACCTCAGCCTCAAACACAAAAGCTTTGAGAAAGAGGGAGGGGTGGTTCAATAAAATATTGCGATGGCGCTTCGCATTGTGCTGTGGAGAAGCATAGGAGGCTCCTCAGCCAAGTATGAGGAAGCAAGGAACAAATACAGCAGAATAAGGAGGAAGAGACACCACCTGACATCCACACATCATCCACCTGTCATGTACATCGCCATCCACCTGCCATACACATCACCATCCACACTACCAAACACACCATCCACCTGTCATATACATCACCATCCATACTGCCATACACCACCACCATCCACATTGCCAAAAACACCATCCACTTGCCATACGCACACCACCTTCCATACACCTCTGGCAACCACGGTCCCAGTATCCTGTATAACAAGACCGGAAAGTGAGGTATGAATGTGCATCGTGATGGAGCAATTCTGACGAGGAACTTCTGACCTTGAAATTCTCTTTCTCTCTTTCACACACACACACACACACACATACACACACACACACACACACACACACACACACACACACACTGTAAGTAAATATACAGAAAACCACCTGAGGTAAGGTGCTGTGGCCACTGAGCCACCTGAGGCAAGGTTCTGTCTCCAGTGAACCACCTCAGGTAATCCACTGCAGTCAGTGAGTCACCTGGGGTAATGCTCTCAGTCAGTGACCCAGCTGGGGTAAGATTCCGCTTCCAGTAAGCCACCTGGGGCAAGGTGCTGGAGCCAGTGAGCCACCTGAAGCAAGGTGATGTGGCAGGTAGGCCACCTGAGGCAAGGTGCTGTGGCCGCTGAACCACGTGAGGCAAGGTGTTAGAGCCAATGAGCCACCTGAGGTAAGGTTATGCTGCCAGTGAGCAACCTGGGGCGAGGTGCGGCTGCCAGAGGACCCATTTGGGGCCCAGGCGGTGGTGGGCTCCTCCTGGCCCGCCAACACCGCTGGCGAGTGGTAGGCAGGAGGGACACGACCACCACCCTCACCCATAAGTAGAGGACGGTGACCCAACAGCTCCCGTGGTTTAACGCCGAGGCTCCCTGTCCTTGAACCGAGATGTACACCCAAGTGTGGTGCGTCCTGCGTTGTGCGGGAGGACGTGGTGGTGGTGGTGGTGGCAGCAATCCAACGCAACGCCGTCACGCCCACACCGGCGTTGAACACTGTACACCAAATTCAACTTGTGATTCCTTATATCCGGGTACGGTAGGAACGGGTTGGGCCTTACGTAATATAGACATGACATCCCCCCCCCCTAACTCCACACACACACACACCCTGCCAAAAGACCGTTACTTCCACGTTTACAATTTAACTGTCAGCCACTTAATACATTTGACAAGAAACTTTACGAGCCAGACTCGAGGTACGAGACACCTGACGAGACGAGTTGAGTACCCAGCGCACATGAGGCTTGGTGTTTGTGAACAGCGATCGTAAGTCGGGACGGCCGTGGCCCGCACACTTGGGTCATGCAATACATCCAGCCACTACTGGGGAAATTCCCACTAGCCTCAGTTGAACGCACTTCCCTTATAAGACGAGCCCTCTGTGCAAATGAACCTCGCTAACTCCATCGAACGTCCGTGTATCTAGTCCTGGGTGAACCTGTCATCCTGTTTCCCACCGTCAGAGTGTCGAGAACAAACCGGTAGGGATTTTATAGTTTCTTTCTCGTGATCTTATCTGTTAAGGCGATCTTCAAGCTTTAAAAAAAAAAAAAGATTCGCTTTCGTCCAAGTTTCAAGGTATCATACACATCTGACTGACCATTCCTAAGTCCCGATTTCATCAACAGGGGTAACTGTTAGCGGAACACCCGTTGCTATCGATGGATCGGTGGAGGCGAGGCTATCCGACGGAGCCGGGTTTACCTCTGGAAAGATTCGATTTCATCCGAGCGCGCCGGTGTGTTACTGGTGGCCGCCATGGCCATGGTGGGGTAAGACAATCCTGTGGGAGTCAAAGAGCCCCTGTGGGGATTTCTTTCCTCCCAGTGTATCCATGCTGACGTCTGGCTTACCCCCGAGTCGCTGACCTCTTCCCCCAACCAGTGGAGCGACCGGTCTAGGGTGCCGGCGGGGGAGGGCAGACTACGTACATCAAACGTACGGCGGCCCGCTATACTTAAGGTCACTAACACGAGATACATCCACCCTCCATACATTGCCACAGCTCTCTAAACATTGCCACGGCCCTGCAAACACTGCTAGGACCTACCACACGTTGCTACTGCCCTCTAAACACTGCCAGGACCTACCAAACGTTGCTACCGCCCTCCAAACATTGCTAGGACCTACCAAACGTTGCTACCGCCCTCCAAACATTGCTAGGACCTAACACACGTTGCTACCGTCCTCCAAACATTGCCAGGACCTTCCACACGTTGCTACGGCCCTGTAAACACTGCCAGGACCCTCCAAACATTGCTACGACCTACTACACGTTGCCGCGGCTCTCCAAACACTATTAGAACCCTTCACACGTCGCTACGCCTCTCCAAACATCTACTTAATGCCAGTACGCTTAAAACACGTGTAAGGCCCTCCAACTTTACCTGGAACCTTTCACATGCTGTAACCTCCACACACTATACCTTCGTTCATTTCTGGTACCTTACATAAACCATAGCTTCCACACAAGAACAGTTATTTACCAAGGATATAATGGACATAAACCATACCTTCCACACACGAACAGTTATTGAACAAGGATATCATGGACATAAATCATACCTTCCACACACGAACAGTTATTGAACAAGGAAATAATGGACATAAACCATACCTTCCACAAACGAGTATTTATTGAACAAGGAAATAATGGACATAAACCATACCTTCCACACACAAACAGTTATTGAACAAGGAAATAATGGACATAAATCATACCTTCCACACACGAACAGTTATTAAACAAAGAAATAATGGACATAAACCATACCTTCCACACACGAATAGTTATTGAACAAGAAAATAATGGACATAAACCATACCTTCCACACACGAACAGTTACTGAACAAGGATATAATGGACATCAACCATACCTTCCACACACGAACAACTATTGAACACGGACATATATCTACGCTTGAAGGGGAAAGCTTAAAAAATGTGCTTGCTTTCAAGGATTCATGTCAGCCTAATTGCAACCAGCCACGGAGGATGGGAGATAGTCTAGAAAATATGGGCGAGAACGACCTGTTAAAGTAAAGGCCTTTGTTGAGGTGGACCAGCACAGTACTCAAAGACCAGATGACACCACACAGTTTACACTCACGGTGTGGAGACCCTTAATATACCTCAGGTCATGATGTTTAAAATCGACCTCCACGGAGGCAATGTTCCGAAGAGCTTGGAGGAGCCTATGTATGTACTGGTCCTATGCACAAAGTGGTGATACAGAGGCAAACGTGAACGAATGACCTATGACCATGGCCGGCTACGTAGTAGAGGGTAATCAAGAAGGAAAATCAGGGATTCACTTAGGAAGCTGCAAAGAAGAATTCAGAGGGAGATGAAGGTCCTGTGTTGCGGCTGGAATGTGTTATGGGCTGTGTATTTTCCAGAGGTGCCAAGAGGCCCTTGTACCTATACTGGGCAGGAAAGAGGATACGCCAAGGTTGTCCTTTCAAGCTGAAACAGGTTAACACAGGGAGATCTTTATGGCTCAGAGCTGGAGTAGGCCATTGCTTTCTCATATCTATCTAAATGATGTATCATACGAGAACCATATCAGAATGCTTGCTGATGATACCAAAATTAAACAAAAAACGGTCCGAAGCTACAGGACTGAGAGACGATAAGAAAAAGGGTCATACAAGATACACCAAGGGTCGGAGAAATGCAAAATCATGTACATTACAACGTCATGATGATGGGAGAAGAAACTACACAGAACCGAAACTGAATAACATAGTAAGAGGAGGAACCATGAACAGATGTAATACTGTGAAAGTAACCCAGGAACCTTTATTACGCAGACTCCTTCAAGAGCCCACCTTGTGAGAAGGATCGTGAAGCAGGCAAGTTATATATTTAGGTCAAACGTCAACCCAACCTTCAGGTACTCAGACAGGGAGATGTTTACGATACACGACGTACACATTCGACTCAAAAGCTGGAGTTTGAGTACCAGCGGTATAGTCTCCCTCATCTGTGCTGGCGCACAAAACTGGAGAAGCCCCCAGAGGACATCTTACGAGGAGATGTGCCTAAGTCCCTTTGAGAATACAGGAAGGTATGGAGAGACATGACGGGTCCATAGAGATTCCTAGGATGCTACGGAGACATGAACATAAAAACAGTGCTTTGTAATAGGAGGATAATGTAGAACAATGGGCCATTATGCGATGCCAAGTCAGGTGTATAGGGGGTCGTGAGAGAGCATTTCTCCTGCAGCACAGCTGGGGAATACGTGGGCCACACTAAGCTGAAACTGAGAGTGGCAAACGAAAATTTACAATTCTAAAATCTAAAATTCCTAGGCTGTAACAGAGAGTAGCAAAAGGAAATTTACAATTCTAAAATCAAAAAATCTACATTTCAAGTCTTACTACCTTCGTGGTATACCGGTCAGCGTTCCTGAATGAAGAAGTATTCACGGGTCGCCCAAGGTCCAGCGTACAGGTTCGAATCCTGGTTGCGACAGCAGTCAGTCCATAGTCAACCCAGCTGTTCAGCCGTGTTTAAGGATTGGTCGATAAATTGGGTACCTGGCTCAGGTTTGGACATAAACATATTTCGATAATGAGATGGCCTTGATTAGGGCCCCAGTAGCCCGTGCCGTCTCAGTACGGGCTAAATATATATTAGGAAAAAAATGGTTCACAAGCGTAAAGCTCACTCCCCTTATATATAAATACATGACAATACTTGCTGGACCCCCTTACATACTGCACCCTCCAAATATATTGTACCCTTCACACACACACACACACACACACACACAATATCTATCACATACTACTAACAGCATTTTCACTCAACTGGAACCCTATACTAGTTCTTGATAGCCTACACATACAGCACAGTACCCTCCACACTAACACACACACACTGGACATCTTCCATGAGTTACTGGTATCCTATAAATCTGGCCATGTTCACTCAAGTGTTGGTACTAAAGGTATTCTCAACGCAATGTTCATATCGTCTCCAACCCTTTCTATGTACCGCCGTGGGATCGCTCACACGCTGCTGACAATCGCCCCATACAAACTGCCGACGCCCACATAATGTCATGTCATCCTCCGCATACATTGCTGATGTCGCTCATGCACTGCATACATTCATGTGCATCTTCTAAACATCGTATGCATACCGTGTACCCATCCATACTACCTGCTCCACACACGATACCGGTATCGTCCCGATAAGTATATGCATCGTTCTGGAGATCTTGGTTTGCGCTGCTGACACACGACAACGCCTGTCACCCTACGCCACCCCCAACTACCTGAGGTTCATCCATATAAACACAGAGGATCGCCCGTACCCTCGGCAGGCGCTCGTGGTCTCGTAAGAATTCCTCAGCACTCACCTTGGGCAGCAGCGTCCACACCTCGCCTCACGTAAGGAGCTAGTGGCCTTCCAGACTTAGCCGGGCGCACTGGTGGCCGTGTCTGGACAGAGGGAGGGAAGATGAGCAGCAGCAGGGAGGGAGGGAGTGACGGAGGAGTTGGGGCGTGCGTGTGTGTGTGTGTGTGTGTGTGTGTGTGTGTGTGTGTAAGGGGGTGTGGGGGTGGAAGAGAGAGAGAGAGAGAGGAGGCAGGATACGACCATGACCTTCGCTATGTTGGCTTAGTGTCAAGTCCTGTCATTATCCTTGCAAGGTCGTGTGGAGCCTCGAGCTACACCTCTTGTGTGGCTGAGTGAGGGAGGGTAAGTGTGAGGTAGGAGGAGGAGGAGGAGGAGGAGTGTGGTGACATCACCTCATCCAGGGGTCAGGAGCGTGGGGTAGTTGGGAGAGGTGGGGGGTTCGATGAGTGGCTGAGGGAGGAGGAGGGCAGGACAGGTTCTCTCCCTCTGGTGGTGGGCTGGAGGTGGTGGGAGGGGGTCGGGGGCGGCTGGGGGAATGTGCCCCGTGGGCAGGGAGGAAGGGAGCACGTTCGAGTAGGAAGAAGGAAAGCGGATTACGGTTATAAGAGAGGGAGAGTGTGGAGAAAACGGGAAGGGAGGAAAGTTAACGGGTGAGTGACTGAGACTCGGAAAGGGAAAGTTATTTGAGAGAGAGAGAGAGAGAGAGAGAGAGAGAGAGAGAGAGAGAGAGAGAGAGAGAGAGAGAGAGATGGGTGTAAATGGGAAGGTGTGTTTGGAAGAGTAAGAAGAGAGCAAGTCCACCAAGAAGGACGACGAGTGGAAAAACGGGGAGAAACAAGACACGAACGCAGATACGAAGGAAACTAGACAGCAACAGAACATTCAATCCTTTTCAGGCTGTTTAAGATGGCAGAGCATATCAGACACGCAGACCTAATGTGACAATGGTACGCAATGAGACAATCAACAGTGTGAAATTAGAAATAACGATGACAGAAACCTCGTAGTGAACAGGTGGCAACGGTTACGAAATACTCGAAAGACAAAGAGAAGGATCTGCATGAGACACAAAGAGATAACTTCATGGAGTGGATCATGAGCAGCCACAGAGAACCACCTTACACACTCCCTGCTGCTCTGGGCCTGTCTTCTTAAACCTTAACTGCTTTCCTCCCCTTCTTATCTTCAAAATATTAGTTCTCTCTCAAAAGTTTCAAAGGATCCGTCTTCCTTTTTTTTTTTTTCATGAAAGGCCTGGTCCTGCCTGGCCTTGAAGAGGACTTCTTGTGCTTGAAGCGTAACGTAAAAAAAAAAAAAAAAAAAAGTAACAGAAGACTTACTGGTCTCCAGGAAGGTTACCCGCTGAAATAACAGGCTCTCTATTCATTTCCATCCAATATCGTATTACCGACTGGAAACTGGTTATAATATCCTCTTGAAGAAGTGTTATGGTAAGAACTTCAAATCTTAAACACGCAGCGGAATTTTCTTGGCCTTAATAGAACGCCTAGTTTCACATTGCGCCCGTCCTTGTTCCAGAGAGAGAAAAGAGAAATATGAAGACCCACGGAGCCCGTCCTTGTTCCAGGGAAAGACAAGAGAAATATGAAGATCCCTGGAAGGGAGCGAGTCATGCGAGCTGGACGACGCGACATTCCCACCGCCAGCCATGGTACTATAATACAATGTCCAACACCTGTCATTACGTCTGTCCTCTGCATTCACCCGCTGTACGTTTTCCCGACGGCTTGGAAGCAACTGCTCCTACGCGACTGTCGTACGTCTACTGACGTATAACAACGCCACAAATGATCATATCCGTACACATGTCGTCTTTACGGCTATTCTACATAACGTAAACAATGTTAATCCTCATTCCACAGGTTCAGCGAAGGGTTTCAAGGCTCTCACCATCCTAGCAGTTACACCCTGAAGGTTACATGGCTCTCATCATCCTAGCAGTTACACCCTGAAGGTTACATGGCTCTCATCATCCTAGCACACCACTGAAAACAACATAGCTCTTATCATCCTAGCTCACCGCAGCGTTAACCCTCTGGTAGAGGGCAGCACCAGCATAATGTTCCTCCTCGGATTCTCCTCACATGCAACCCCCATTTTCCTGGAGACAATTGCTCATACTTTCGCCCCAAGAGTGTGCGAAGCGAGTGTCAGGGCGGGTAATTCCATATCTAACCTAACATTACCGATGCTCAGGCCACTACCCCCCTTTTTTTTTTCTCTCTCACCGTCCTTGCAATGACTTTTTCTTTTATCTCGGAAAAAAGTGATATCAATCTACAACAAAATGAAACGTTTCCATGGAAAAAAAAAAGTCCAATAAACAAAGGCGACTGCAGATTTAACAGTCACAATGATGGCTAAATTCTTGTTTAAGTTTGCTGTACCAACCAGTTGGTAAAGGTGTGTATACTGTTAATTTGCAGACTAGTTTCTTTTCGACTACTAATCTTCCAACTGCTACAAACTATGGCTAGAGGTAGGTAGGTTAGCTACAGTCGCGAGGCCAGGAGACGGGATTCACCAGCTGTTGTACTTCGGGAGGTCATGCCGTCGCAACGACACCTACGGGTTGGGGAGGATTTGATCGGTTCGACACTTTGCCCGTGGTGATGGGTATAAACTCTCCCGCGACCCCGTTAGGTTTGGCGCAGTTAAGTGATTTCTTGCTCAACAGATCTGATACTTGTATGAACACTGATATCTGCAAGAAAAGTCGAGTGATCCACTATAAAGTAAAAACTTAAACATACTAGTGGAAAAATATTTGGCCCAACGGTAAAAGCTACTCGGCAAAATAACCAGTAATGTTTTCAGCACATGTTTATCACGGCGAATAATTTTTGTGCTTCTTGTCGTTCCGCCAAAGGAATGCCTCCACAAACGGCCTGGATGCCGGGGTGAACTTCAGTTACCCTTGGATAGCCTTGATGTGGTGGTAGCCACCCAGCCAGCCAATTGTGTGTAGCGACCGGAGGGGCGCGAGCGTGGACGTTCCCGCTTCACTCTAACCCCACTTCTTTAAATGTTGCTTTCCGCTTCACTGGTAGTCCACTTCTTTACATGTTGAATCTATCTCTATAGATTAAGAAATTTATTTCACAATTCTTCAGCAGTATATCACGTCACAGATCAGGTCTTCCGTCATCTGGCTTTTACATGTTCTACATTATATGTATATATATATATATATATATATATATATATATATATTTATATATATATATATATATATATATATATATATATATTGATACAACAATGGAAGCAAATTTGAAAAGGTAACTGCAGACTCAAAGACAAATCGTCTTCAAAAGATAGGTATGGTCACGAATTAACGTACGAAATGTACAGCTGATCGCTTTAAAATATATATATATATATATATATATATATATATATATATATATATATATATATATATATATATATATATATCACATCGGATATACCTGGTATTCTCCTGAGGAAACAGCAGTGACGGTTGCCTGCGGTGAAAGGGAGTTGAAGGAGAGGTCAAACTACCGGAATCGATGGAATCCACAATTACATTGTTTCTAAAATTCCCTCTTTAATTCTCTTCTGCATCTTTAGAGCATCTCGATTTTTTCTTTCTTCTGTTAGTCCTATAAGAACCACCTGACCATCTTTGGAGGGAGGGCAAGATAGCTGGATTTCCACATTCCATCTCTTGAACCTTGTTCTTCTTCGAGGTTAATCCTGCTGGTTGGTTTTCTGCTGAGTGGTGCCGCATATCATGGATGACGTTATTCCATGTATACATGTTCTGAGAATCTTTATGATGAGTATCCTGGATGACAATATCCCAACTTGTATACATGCTACACGAATCTGACACCAGAGCTTGATAAACCCCAGCAATATGACAACACCCACGGTCGGTGTTCGCAGACACACTTTGAAGTGACTTCGCAAGCATATGAGTCAAGAGATAATCTGACAGAACGTGAGTGGTGTCTGCCCTCGTCATGAACTGCAGTTAACTTCAACACTGTGAATGACGCAAAGGTCAAGAGAGAAGGAAAAAAAAAATGTGGAGGACTGCTTCGACGTACAAGAGGGAGCTTAACAGATTCCAAAGTTGGACTGATGCATGGCTTGATGCAGTTTAACCCAAGTATACGTAGGGATACTTCAGCTTAGCCGAGAACAGGTTCTTCCCCTTCGTACCTACGATCTATGTTCACAGGGTCACCTAAGATATTCCAAACATGGCTGCAACAGGTCATGCAATACGCATGGAATAATGAATGCATAAGCAATATATCGTGTGATAAAACATCCACAATCATCAAATTCAACTGAGGAAGCAACTCACGTAGCCGAGTCCACTTTAACCGAGAGATGGCGGCAAAAACACCAGACGGAGCCAATGAGACCGCTGGCTAAGCCATGGCAAGCCATGACAGCATCACAGGCAGTGGCAACGACTGGTGCACACGTTCCTATGTTGTATCATCGTACCCGCAAAGGGAACTGGAAATTATTCTTGAACTCTAGTTTTCAATTCCTGTACATCAAGTACTATACATAAAAAAAAAAAAGTGAATTACCGGAGTCTGTCTTATAGGTGAAATCTGATATCATTGCCAAAAATGGCATATGAAATTATGGTATGCTTGTTACAGAGAAGAATCATGAGTGATAAAGTTAAATATGATTTGGAAAAGGAAAAAAAAAGAGGAAGGCGTAATGGTGAAACATCAAGAGGTGTGAAAAATACTGATGACCACAAAACAAGCACGTCTTGCATGAGCCATAGTTTCATGAAGAATCAAAATCATTTTTTCCCTTACCAATATCTCGTCTTTCTATGGGAGGTTGACATAGCAAATATCACAAATCTTCATTTTATTCATTTTCTCAAACTGCTACAAGGCACACTACCGACATAAGAGAAATTCAACACAAGTACACATCAGACTATGAAACATATATCTACGACCTTAATACCTAACTAATAAACTTCAACCACTATATATCTTAAATGTCTTGTACCGTGTTTCAACATAAAGATTAAGAGTTTATTTCCTTATACATGCAAACCAACTCTCCATCTTAAGACTTTGAATGTTACTCAGCTCTGACATATCATTCTCCAAATCTGCTAAAATAAAATTCAAACACCATTCAAGAAGGAGCTACCGATGCGAATTATTGTGCATCTGTGGTAGCAACAGTAGTGGTAGATGTAGTAGAAGTAGTGGTTGTTCGTCGGCGGCACCAGATGAAACAGCGAAAACCCCTAGCGACGATTTTCCGATTGCTGAAGAAGGTGAGACGAGTCCAACCGGTCGAGGTAATGATGCCATTGGGAGAGTCCTTGCCGCATTTGCTATAAGCAAAAGCATATCATGCATAACCTGGGGTTTAATATCTTTGCCACTTGCTACATGCCCAATAATGGTTTAATTTAGATTCCCCATTTTCTTTCTATCGAAATTTGCCAACTTACAACATGGTCCCCAAATCCGGTGAAAATAAAACGCCAGATAACGGATATATAATGTACACTGAACGTTTTTTTTTTTTCTGGGAAATTATGACCGTATTAAGTAGACCAATCAAGACATGCGGTACAGTTATACATTATCCTTTATCCTGCTATTAATTTGAGCGTTTATCTGAGGACGGATCAAGATAACACATGAATTGAAACTGGCCTAAAAAGGTTACTTGTTACTTGGATGATATCCCTAAAATACTGGACATACTGAATGCTACCTGTCAAATTTCCGTTATAAAATGGTATTCGTATTCTATACTAGCTAGTAGCCGGACCGAGACATGAGAGGCTAAACACCAAAGACATGCATACACACGCACACCTGGACTGAGACGCATATCAATGAAGTTCGCACCACCAAAACGCGCAAGACTAAGGTTGCGGGCATCAAATATGACTATACACTACGAAACAGCTTGTAAATTATACTTACACTTCCCTTGAGCCGCGAGACTTAACGATAAGTCTGTCCTTTACGCAATTCTTGGAATACTCCAGCTGAAACCTAGGACATCTGAACTCCAAGTATGTGGACTTTTCGGTGTTGCATGTGATCTCATACTGGCATCTGCAGGGCAGGAACAGAATGGCTGTAATCATCAGGGGGATCAAGCACTGACGGGCAAATATTGTTGATCAAATGATAAATCAAACAGGAAACTAACTTTTTTTCTACCAGGTTTAGGGAATGAAAACGATTGGTTAATGTAAGTTATCCTAACAAAGCTGAAATGTTAAGAGTCCATGTTGTTTGAGTTTATATGTGCCATATTATAGACGATCAGTGCTCCGGGTTATGCTCCTGGGCAAGCCTCAGTCGCCCTTGGAGATAATCTGATGTCTTGGTATTTTGGGTCTAATTGACCTTTCGAGTGCATGTTATGGTCTAACTGAGGTGTATCTACGTCCCACTATGATGCATGGGTCTACATGGTTAGGACTGATAACAGACCTATGACGACATGACGAGGTTATGTTTTGCTTGTGAAAAAAAAAAAAAAAATGATCGAAACAGGATAGCATGATTTGGCAGGTTATGGTCAACCTGACATGCTACTGTCTAGGTACCTGTAAGGAGTGTCGGAATGCAGCTCTGCAAGCAAAGCTTACCTGTAGTTCGTGATGTACTCTCTGGGGAAGTTCGGTGACTGGATGACAACCCTCTGGCCGGGCATCATGGTAGTGAGGCCGCAAGCCAGCATGTTGAGGCACCGCCCTAGGGCCAACGTGCCCACCATGCTGACCCCCACCACCATCCACATCACTAACACCGCAGTCGGCACGTACTTCATGCTTCCACCACTGGTTTAACCAACTGAAGAAATGTACTTTATTTCGAAAACGCTCAAACTGTTACCCAAAAGTATACGAAAATTCACAAAAACGTTGAAGAACTTGATTATATCTCATACGGTTTTCTTATAATGCAGAAAGTACTGGAGAAATTCGTATCAAATATATTTACAACAAATTAAATTATGAAGTATATCAGCTCCCTCGAGTTGCATGCAAGCTAACTATCGATTTAACATGGTGTAAACACTTGCGTTAACGTTAGCCTATCGCCGACCTAGTACTTCTGTATGATGGTGAAGTATGCTTACCACTACAAAATATCAGTCAATATCGAAACAAGAATGGTGAAGTATGCTTACCACCACAAAATATCAGTCAATATCGATACAATGTTACATATCCTTACCCACACTCCTCCTTTCCGTCAGAGGTGTATCAAAGGCAACTACCCACCAACACTGCGCCGCGCGCCTCACCCTGGTTCTACGTGACCAATTTCTTCAATCCTTTGATCACATCTGTGCGCATAAATTATCAGCCCAACCTCTATCAATAAATAACATACGGTGAACAGGTCATCACTCATGACGTCATGCTTGTCTAATGAAGTTAGTCATGCCCCCCCACGTGAATCTTTTTTTTTTTCCAGTTCTTTTCAAGGCCATGGCATTCCTACACATTACTCACCTCCATGGAAGTGAACTAACGTATATTTCAGACTAAACATCGGCTCGTGGAGAATGTAAAGGAGAAAACATGTCGAGATGATATTTACAGAAAATGTCATGTGGGGCACCACCTGAGTACGTAATGTAGGACAAGGATTCATGCCACGCAGAGACCTGGAGAATCTAATTGTAAAATGATGGTAGTCACACAGGAGACGTACCCATACGTCATGAGGAAACAAATATAATGAATTGCAAGTTGTGAAACGCAAGAGTGAGTCACTCGGAAAGCTGACAGTATGCACCTCTACAGCAATAAACCTCACAGGGCAACTCATTTCAACGTGACTGATAGCCATAATTTATTCTCTATCTATCCTCACACTTCACATCTTACAAGCTACTACAGTATTCAGTTTTCACCACAGCTTTCACGGTTACATGAGGAGAGCAATTAAAAGTCTTTCGACATTAAGTCATTCTGCAAGTACATTTTCTTGTTCTGAAATCTGAATATCGTCTTACTAAATTAGGAAATGAACTTATCTTGCCCCTACGGAGCTCAATTCGAAGCCAACGAGCGTTGCGTAACTGTGAGAAATGCTGAGTCAGCTAACTACGGTGGATCCTCATGGTCTTTATACCACTTTTCCAATGTTTCTAAAAACAATGACTGACTGCATCAACATGACCTGAGTCAATAGAGTGCTATCTAAAAGTCAACAATTCCATAAATAACAAACGTCTGCAGGTTTATCTATAAAATGTAATATTAATCAGCGAGATGTTCCACTTAGCCACACTTAGGACGAGTTTAAACACAGGGTAATTTGAACTATTCCATGGAAAAAAGGGCGAATGGATAAAGTCTAATTTCTAAAATTATCAGAAATGAAATATGTAAATGATGAATTATACGAGGAAGGTGCTACAGGTATAATGTACATAAAAACAACCATTTTCCTCCGCAAGTTATCGGAACTATGTGACTTAAGACCACCGTTGTGTGAGAAATGGAAGCTGAATGTCACTGTTAACATGGAAATAAAAATATTTGGGAGTCGTAATGTGAAACACCGTGGGAACATGGGCAATATTCAGAATTTCAAGTAATGTATAACTAAACATAATTTGTGATGATACAGGAACGGAAACAAAATTTCAAGAACATAATTTTGTAGTATTCTGAGCAAAGGTGACAATTAAGTGAAATTTCAAGGACGGATAATTTTGTAGTATTCTGAGTAAAAATGACTATCATCCCTCTCTAAACCGTAACTACAAAATTAAAGGCTTTCAGTAAGATTCTCAGCCAGTGCAATTTGATCAAGTAGTTTCCAAGACCAAAGAAGAGACCGCAAACAATACAAAACAATCTGACACCTCTACCAAAAGACCTTGGCCCCGGACCTGGTGATGCTCAAAAACAGCAAATGTAAGTTTAAAAGAGCTGGACACAATTGTCAGATAACCAGCGAACCTGCCAATCCAAGGTACGCAATACCAACTTGACATACTATCAACTTCAACTAAAATATCCGAGTCGGTGGAATCTGTCTCATTTTCAAATCCAACTAGGGAGAGGCCTAAACCTGTATACCTGGACCTGAGAAAATAGCGAAGGGGAACCCCGAATCTATAACCCTGGCCTTGGACACGTGAACGACAGACGCACCCGTCCTCGTTGAAGGTGTGGGTTTCACCGAATGCAAACCTGGACCTGAAACATGACACCCAACCACAGCTGAAGGACTATGGGAAGAACAAGACATCCCAATTCTGGGAGTGGGTTGGAATGAATAAAGAAATGAGCTTTTGTTTTATCCCCCTCGAAACAACTAGAAAGAAATAGAAATAAAAGAAAATATCAGAGTGTGCTAAAACAGGCAAACATTAGAGATGAGAAAGAGGTTGTAAGATAGTGCCGTCGTGACTCCAATTACAATAATTACTGTAACATTATCAGCCTGCAACACATGCCAGTCACTAAGCAACACAACAGTGCCATTACAACTCTAAGAACATATCTTTTGTCTTAAACGTACATATGCAGAGAATGTTAAAAATACATCTTATATTTCACACAGTCCTTACTAATCATATCAACAAATGTGTTAGTTTCGAATCTATGAATATGTAAGCCTAAAGAAGTTTGCATCTGACCACAAAGAACCAAATATGTATCATTGTATAATCTCTTTCAGGCTAATGTATGTATCTATTTATATTAGGTATAGGAGGAATGTCAACCCTTACATATTACTGAAACAGTTAAACACGGTTCAGCATACATGTTGGGAATAATAAAAGGGTTCTTAAGAGTAATAGGAGAGGACAAACAGTGAAGGATCTTTTATATATTTCAGATTTAGCCAAAGAGACAATAATAAGAAATTATGCATAAATGAGATCTAATAAAAAGGAGTCACTGGTATTTAAAATTTAAAGAGGGTTCATCATCCAATAACGGGTCAATCTCCTCACTTAGGGAGTAGAAGTTCCAATGGTGTGTAGATTTTATGTATCTAACTACTACACATCAAAGCAAATATCATAATCAAAAACGTTGTTCTCTGCATTGTATTTGCACCAAATCCACATAATGGGAGGATGTCAAGGATGAAGCATTTCAACTCACATTTCTAAATTACTTTTGAAGTGCAATTCAATTTTTGGACATACCAGACATCAAGATCAAAAGATTCTCAGACTGAGACAACTTTGCTGGCATCAGGTCCATTATCATTTGGCATAACTTTTTTTTTTATAAAAGTTCTGTGATGAAGACCTGTGAAGCTATGCAATATCATACTCTTAAAAATGTCCTCTTTACATTCTTCACCTTGTGCCCAGTACAAAACAGTGTATGCTGTTTGATGAAATCCACAGAAAGACAGGAACCATTATCAAACAGAATTTGGATGCTTCCACTGCTTCCAATGCCTACAGGTATGCAGTACGATTCTACCCTCCCTGAACTGCGATCCCAAGACAATGAATGAACCAATCTATTGTAACAATGATCCCAGCAGTGACTTACTTGGGATCCAATAAAAGGACATCAATGTAACATAAAAAAAAAAAAAATGTAAGTCTGAATATGAAAATTCTTGTGGAAGCAGCAGTGTTCCTTCAAACCCTCACTTATGTGATGAACTTGAGCAGGTTTTGTTAAAATCTTTGAGCTTAAATATTTGAAGACTATATTTCACTGAACTATCTTGCCATTTATTTACTTCATATCACAGTTTTGCTTTAATTGCATTCAATATCATTAATATCTAAAATTTCCCTTTCATCTATTTTCAATTTATGCATGCTGACAAATATTTCCATCTTGATCTAAATAAGGTCCCTTCACCTGAGCTTAAAATATCAATTTCAGAAAAAATATAGAACAGTTTCCTTCAGCAGTCCCAAAATACAAGCGTTTTTTTGTCTTCATACAATACAAAATAGGTACTTCACATTCATGTTAATTTCAGTTTCATAACTATACTTTACTCTCATAGCCGTTTCCATAGAGATAATAATTCAATTTTGTGAAGATGCTAACTAAAAGACAACTTCTTTCATGAATTTATAGAAAAATATATCAGATACCCACACCCTTTACTTACTAAAATTACCCCTAAGAATTTAATCAGTCAGTCAGACCACCACAATCAAAGTTTTCAGTCTGAGGTTAAGAATTATGGAAATTTCTACATTTTCAACGTGAGAAACCAGACATAAGATCAGATTACTTTATGTTATCATGCCCTATATTTCCCTTTCATCTTCCAACCCCAGTTCCTCTTTTCCTAAAGATAATAATTACAAAACTTCTCACTTAAAAGTTCTGAAATGCTGCATAGAAGGATCTTATTCCCTGTCAGTCTTATTACAACTGCACTTCTGAATTAAATATATTCTCCTAATATGCATCTAATCCCAAATTTTCTCTTCCAGAACATGTCAAGAAACTTTTTTTTCTCATATGTTTAAATTTTCCCATTTTCTAATCAAAATCCAAAATTTTTGAGGCATAAAGGTAGGTCTAACATCAACATCCAAGAAGTGCATCCAATGGGGCATATGTGTCCCTTGCAGTGCTACATAATTAACGGAATGAAATAAGAATTGGTGGGAATAAAAAATTTGAAAAATATCAAAAGGTCTTAAGATCCAAGGTCCAAGGTGAATTTTTTTCCAGTAAAAAGCATAAAACAATTTTGGAAGATGCAATTCAGTTCTTTGGATGCTAGAAAACAAATTAAAAAAGAAGTATATGATTGAAGCAACTGCCTTGAACCATAAGGTTAACACAAAACCCCTTCCCTAAACTAAGGTGTAATTCCTGAAGATGGACAGATGAATGAGGAAAATGGAAGAATCAATGCAGTTGACACAATGAAGTATATGTAAGGGATATGCATGTTACTCGTTCCTATGACATGATTCAAATGTTTTTACATAATGCATTCTATCCTAAACATACACTGTTAATCCCAAAACCATGATGATGGGAGACAAATTCCATTATATTGGTAAATATTGACTAAAACATTAAATACCATGAAGCTTTCATAGATTTGCTTGATTTCTAGATATTTAACATAATTTTATTTTATTTAACCCCACATTTTCCTAGATCTTCATAACCCTCTCAACTTTCACCTCATTCAGTAATGTAGAATAAGAAAAAAAAAAATAATACTCCAAACCTCACTCCACCAGTCTAGAATTACTCCAGAGAAGTTTGAATATGCCTCTAAACTGATACCGACAGTATCATTCATTGTCTGAAAATTAAAGTTTAATTGCTGAGAGTGCAGTTTAGTTTCCTATTGGGATTGGGTTTGGATATTGACGATTTTGTACAGCAAAACTAGTGCATTGTTTGGGGAATACATTAATAGTTGTGGAGCAAGATCTAGAGCATTACATTTTATCAAACAATATCAAATGAGGCAATGGTTGTGAGGACTGCGTCTATCAGGGAATATGTGGGGTCAATTAGTGTAAAAGTAAGTACTACACATAAAATACCAACAAAACCTACCGAGAGCTTCGCTTGGTAACCGCAGTCACAGTAGAAATATACAACATTAAATATCTCTGCTCTTGAGGATCACATGACTACATGCATTCATCGACCATACCTAACACTTAACAGGGGGAATGTGGCTCCCTGGACACGCAAGAACCAAGCCTAACCTACCCAAGGGGCCCCGATGGTTATAATATACAAGACAACTAAGATATCATGTTTAGTCAAACTAATCACCCTTATCTAACCCTTGCATTGTGCTAAGAACTGGGGCTTATGAGTAAAAATACAATTCTGAACATTTTTGACAATACTGAGCAAGTCTTGGCATCGAATGCTGGGGCTCTTTTGCTCACCCAACCCGTACGTTGGTGTAGACACCCGCACCCTTGGGTTTGAGCTTCCCTGGCCCCCCCAACTCAAGGTAACCTAATATGAGATATCTGGTATCACAGATTTAAGAACTAGTCCTTATGGCAATATACTACATGTCTTGTGGTTTCAAACCTTTGTGCGGGAGACCGAAGTACTGGGGATCACTATTTGCTAAAACGTATTCTATCAATCTTAACTGATCTCTTTAACAAACTTAAAAATCATCCAAGTATTAGACCCAATACCTTACTCACTGTATCCAGTCAGTTACTAATGATCCTCATCATATAAAGATTAACGAATACTTACAATCATTACTCACTCAGGCTGACTAACTCTCCCTACCCACTAATACATGAGGTTACACAATACCTTTAAGAAACCAGGAATCACCAAATTCCCACAAGCTTACCTTAAACGTTAATTGGACACAATAAGCAAGACTTTCTTTGTCTCTCCCTTAATATTAATCCATATTCTTCCGATCTCCAAGGAGGAGCACATGATGCCATGCTTCTTGTCAGCTTCTGCACAAAATGTACACATTGTTCGAGTTCGACAACCGCTTGAAAGTTGGAAATTATGCATCTCATATATAACTAAGTGCTACATATATCCTCATTTTCGTATGTTCAAGCCACAATTAATACAAAAAAATATATATATATATATATATATATATATATATATGTATAAAAGAACTGATTCGGACAAGCATCAAAAGAGAAAAGGGTTTATTTATGGGAAAACGAATAAAACTAGTTACTGGTCACACTATATTCTTTTTTTTTCTGCAAATTAAAATAATTCATTGTTGTTCTTTGTAGATCAACTACAAATACTCAAAAGATAAAGTCAGCAACAAAAACCTCACTTTGCGTCTGTTAAGCAATCTTGTGCAAGAGGAGTTCCCAAAGGAAGGAATTTCAAGCATCACAGAGCACAGTTGCCCATCATAATTCAGTAAAAAGAACAGTAGTAGAAGAATAATTAGAAAGACATGCTAATCTCTCTATTATATGGTTAAGTCGCCGATAAAGACTGAATTTGAAGCTCCTGGTGCGAAGCGGCCATATTGTTGCCCTTTAATATTCTGAAGTTTCATACTTTGTAGATTTGTGTTCATAGTTATCACACATGTACACATTTCACCGTTAAAAGACCTAAAACTCATGTGATATATATATATATATATATATATATATATATATATATATATATATATATATACATATATATATATATATATATATATATATATATATATATATATATATATATATATATATATATATATATATACATATGACTACAAATGACAGCCGTATTGATTTCCAAATAATCATAGGGTTGAGGGATCTATAACAGAAGGAATGCTTGTGATTGGCTTTTCTCCCACCTACCATAATATTTTTGAACAGAAATTAAAATTTGGAGGAATTGGTTCTTCTTTGCTGGGAGTGGTTGGTTGATTATGTTGATATATTCCACCTGGGGAACGGTGGTGCCAACAAAATTTAGTTCTCCACAAGTCATTTGGGATGTCACCTGGCACTTTTCTGGGTGACTGACCTACCTGGCTTTCTTGAAAAATGTGATATTCTGTCACAAGGATGAATAAGACAGCTCTTCAAAGTCTAAAGAGAAACTTTCTCTTTTGGTATTCATATAGACTTAACTCTGAAACAAAACTCTATAACTTTTACATTTGATGAAATGCCTTTACTCATATCATTTTAACTCATTCTTCTTTCTGTTCCTTTTATGAGTCTTTGCCACAATCAGATTTGGCTGGGTATAACATGCAAAAGAATCCTACCCATTTTGGATACCAGTCATTAAATCTTCCAAGTGATAATAAAACTCAAAACACTTACTCAAAAATTTTATAGCATGTATCTAGATATTAGATAAATAATTCAGATGCTATGGCTTTACCAGAAAAAAATTGCAATGAAAAAGAGGAAGCTTTCTTAGTAAGTCTACACAAATATGAGTGTACTGGGCAGGGAAGTGAAAACAATAAAAAAGAAAATGGTAAAAGTAGGAACATTAGGTAGCCGAGAGTGGGATTGTGGCCACTGCTAATAATAAATGACCAAAACAAAATATGAAAATTTTCTAAGCTTCCATATTGTGCTGCATTAAATCTATTCATCTGTTTAAAACTTCTCAATCAGTATATTTGATAGGGGCATTCAGTTAGGGACTGATCCAATGTTGAAAAGAAAGATCCTTCAAGATGAAACCAACAAATGGCGGCAGAGTTCTTATTTCAATGACTAGGAGATGACTGATATCCTCAACTGAATGCTTACAATTACAGGATTATTCAAATATTGTATTAAAAAGATTACTCCTAAGGATTGGGGAAAAAGAATACAACTCACATGTCCCCTGCATATCACTGAAGGCACCTAAGAGAGGTTACAAATCCTCCAGTCCCATATCTCCACTTTCTAAAAGCAGGAACAGAAAAAGGAGCAAAGATAAATTTTTCTCAACACTCAGTTCCATATGCTTTCTTGCTAGGGCAGGAGAGATATGCATACATATAAAAATAAAAAGAAGTCAGAGAGACCAGAGTCTAGTGCACATTCTTGGTTCACAGAATGTAAAAGTATCAGCTATAAATGTTCTTTATATAACATCAAGAGACTCATGTATCATTCTAAAAGAACGCAATGCTACAATACTAGACTATATAATCAGTGGCCTTCTGATATGAAAATACACCTCTGTCTATTGATATGTGACCATAGAGTACAGATAATTACCTAAAATACTACATAATGTATAGCAAGAAAATTTTATACTTCAGTTCACGTATGAATGTACAACTATCAGTTATACAAGTAGACCAATGCCATTCCGTCTAAATGCTATCAGATATATGATCTATTATATTCCAGTGCTTATGCTAGGAATTTTACATTACCATAATTCATATACTCACAGTATGATAATCACTAAGACATTAAGGTACATACATGTTGCCAACTTGTGCCAGCATGTCAAAAAAAGACATTAGATCACATGAACAAATGTAACATTTGGAACGAGGACCTTTGTCACTAGTCATCAAAACACATTATAGTGCATTAACTTGTTCTTCTCCATGAACTCACATTATATTTCCTAATTTTCTTGATTTCAACACACAATACACCTAATGCTTATCTTCTTTGGCAGCTATCACACAATACTTTATGATACTTTTCTTCTTCTAAAGGTCACACCAAACTCTCTGAAGTTCTTCCTTGATTGGAGTCATTCTTGTTTAAGGATTTCCTGTCATCTGTTTTGGACCCTTTGTTTTCTTCCTCACCTTGGCAACGTTTCTTCTGGGCATCAAAGGCAGCCCTCTGCAGAATAGCTGCTGCTAATGCCACTTGGGAAATCTGGAATTTAATCATCAAACTCACATCAGAAATAGTTAATTCACAATTAGCTCAGGCATTTTACAAAGTGCATGTTAAGAATTCACCACTAATACAATCAACTAAGCCCTTCTAAGATGTTCCCTGACCTACTTGTGTGAGAACTAAAGGGAACTAATCATTTCCATAAAGGAGGCTCGTAAATAATGTCTGCGACATACTTTAAGTTACAAAACTAGAATTTCCTTGAAAGACAAGACATGGCTCCCAGTTGCTGTTAAGAAGGCATAGATATTTAAGGTGATGCTGGAAAAATCCAGCTTATATAATCAAAACTTTACACTGGCTGAGATTATGCTCTCAACCCAAGTAATGGGCAACTAGTTTGCTGCAAACCATTTTCTCTAAACTATTTTACTCCACATATCTATTCATGTTATCGTTTTGAAAGGTTACTTCTTATCTTAACCATTGTAATACTATTCACTGTTGTACCAATGTCCTTTAGAACTTATACTAAAGTTAAGGTGGAAAAAAATGAGATAGAGGGCATGTATATGATACAGGTGTTAGCATGGAGAAAAGCAAAAAGACAAATGAATACCACAGTTCCCAGAATGCATAAGTAACCCTCTAATTGGACAAGCTATTGACAATATTGAAAATGACATGAAAAATCTTGCAAGTAATACCTGAGAAAACGACTGTGATTTGAGAGTCCTTTCCAACGGATGTACCACTTCCTGTGTCTTTTCTCGTTTTATACGATTTTGAGTAAGCCCTTCATCATCATCTAATACCTGTGGCACGTGATGCATTATGGAGGACCACAAGCTAGTGTCATGTAAGCAATCACCAATGTTGGAAAGGGATTTTGGTCTCTTGCAATGCTGGGTTGGTTGATGGGATGGTATGAGTGGAACCTCCTCATGATGACAGCCACTAATCTGAGCATAACTGCTTAGACCAGCAGTCAAAACTGAAGGATGCTGAGTCTCATGGGCTGATGTGATAAAATTGCTGATAGCTGGGCACTGTTTTGTACACTCCTCTAGCTGGTTTGGGAGAATAAATAAACAAGATGACCTTAGTGCACAAGTAAAATTGATTCATATCAGTTACTTTTGGAAACATAAGATGAAAATGTTCAGGGGAATCACATTCAAATATCTTTAAAACAGTTAATGATATATAATTTTTCCCCTGAACACCTAAACTGTGCAATTTCTTCCTCTTTTTATCTTTCAATCTTCCTATAACCTTTAATACTAGATAATCTACTTAAAAAGAAAAGAAAACAGAGTATCACACCTGCAATTTGGATTTGAAAGCCTTAAGCTGCTCCTCCTGTAGAGTTGGGTTTGTACCCTCTGAGAAACTTTTACATTTAGAAAGAGCTGCAGATTCTCTCTGCACATCACCGACTGGTCCTCTACATCGCATCAACAGTTGCTGAACTACATCTGGTAAATCTACAGACTTTTTGGACTGCTGCAATTGCTGAAGCAGGTCCATCACATGCTTCAGGTTTGGCTTATTACTTTGCTGTTTACTGGCATCTTGATAAGGTGATCTGAGACTAGTGCAGTTATCTTCAAGTCCAATTCGAGGTTGATGCTTGAAAAAAATGGGACTTCAGAATCATAGGCATGGACAAGTCATTTAAAAATTCTAACTAAAAAACACTGAAAAAATTACACTGCAAAAATCTTTAGCATAATATAAGTCAAAACACATATAATATTTGCTTTAAGTATCAGTACAGCACTTGACAACTTTAAGTATCAAAAAATTACACTTTTTATAAATATCAAGATCTTATAAAGCAAATCAAGAAGTATAGTTTCTGGACATGAGACTAACCCATTAAGGCCAAGTGCAAAGTTACAGAAGCTATATCTACAATATCCTGGGGACGGGAGAGAAAGAATAGTTCCCATGTGTTCCCTGTGTGCCGTAGAAGGTGACTAAAAGGGGTGGAAGTGGGGGCTTTGAAATCCTCCCCTCCTATTCAACTTTTCCAAAACAGGAAAAGAGAAGGGGGCCAAGAGAAGATTTTTCCCTCTAAGGCTCAGTCATCTGTTCTTGATACTACCTCGCTAATGTGGGAAATGGCACATATGAATAGAAAAAAATCCTCAGTAATACAGGCTGGAATATGTGCTCAATCTTAAATACATACACAGTAATATCATGAAATATTCACATACCTATGTGAACTTGGTTTTAAGTGGAAGCCCCATAAAAAGAGGTTCCTAGGATAAGGGTACAAGTTAGTAACTAACATGCTTTGCAATCTTGGGAAGTATGTGAAAGTTTCTTAAGCATTGGTATTGGTATACATTCACTTTATCTATAAAACAAAACAGGTTAATGAGAATGTTCTCAACAACATTCTTTCATCAATTTTTCAAAATTTATGATTAATCATCAATCAGAAAATTGTGTTTTGAGTTATATACTAATAAGTACTGGTACATATGGTTAATCAAGGCAAAATCTTATAAATATACTATTGAGAACTCAAAGATATGAATGTCAAAGAGGTAAGTGCATGTTTGATACGATGAAACCAAACATTTAAAGATATTTTAGAAAATAATGATTTTCAAAAGTCTTTGTGATCCTCCTTTGAAATAATGAGGGTATATTTCCTGACATATGAATGGCCACATCTGAAGTCATCTGCCCTATGGAGGCAACCTACGCAGCTAAAAAGAAACATTGAACTTACTTAAAATTTCTGCCTCACTGTGGTATAATAATAACTGAAATTAAGCTCTTTCTCATAAGAGTCTCAGTTTATTTTCCTATTGGTAATGATGTTTTACTTTCAACAAGCTTTTATTTTGAAATTCCTAAAGGAAAACTGGACGACTGGAAAAAAGTGACAGTTACCTTTAGATGCGGCCACCCACACCTCCAGGAAAATATTCTCTCCTTATGTCAGAGGTTTTTCCCTGTCTGGTGGAGGGCCACATCCAAAGCTGCAGGCATAAGTCTGCAAGGGTTAACTGGGATTTGGCAGGTCATCCACTTACACATTTGATACCCTGGAGGAAAAATTAAGTATTACAGGTATCAAAGGGAAGGTAATTCCCTAAATCATAAACCTTAAAGACAATAAAGCCTTTATCAGTATTTCATATTGTTACCAAAACATTACATTTGAGTGTTTATGTTACGACAGATATGGAATTATGTAGAGGCCACTTACAACTTTTAAAACTCCAAGAGAGAAAAAAATAATGTATCAGAGAAACTTGAAGTATACATAACTGGAATCCACAATGTAGGAAGCTGCTAGCTTCCATGAGATACACATCAATAAGTAAAAAATATGAGTATCATATCAACAATAAATACTATTCTTGTGTCTGTCATTTAATCTATATCACACGAGCAGAAACGACCATGGATTGAATTTCCCCCTATATTATGTGTTACTTTGGTCATTATTTCTAAATCATAATATTTCCTATTATGCATGACTGTACAATAATGATCCAAGTAAAACTTAATTCTCAGCAACTCAAATCATGCCTCAATAAAAATCTGGTTCCCCTGATAAATCACTGACGAACAAAAAAAATCATCTGAAGCCTTAACTGCTTTACGTTCAAGCACAGAAGCTTTAGGACTACGAAAAGCATTATCACAATCTATCTAGCTGGGGTAAGATTGGTACCAGTTGTGTAATAAATACTAGTTACCTCAGTATTCTTTACATTCCAGCATTTCTTAGTACTTTCCCATGAAGAAAAAGAACTGCTTTAACAGTCTGGGCATATTTGATTTGCAGATTGATGAGTATGGGAATCCAAAGCTTTCCAAAGGCTTTAAGTGCATCATCACATGATACTTAACCCTTAAATGCCAAGAATCATTATACAAGGACTTACGTAGAACCTGGGAGTCATTATATGAAGCAAGGTTTGTTTCAATCCCCCTACAAATATTCTTAGACATTTGCATGGCTTCTAAGTGTCACCTTAGTCACTAAAGGTACTTATTTCGGAGACTACTATAGGCTTTGTTTAAATCTTGCCTGCTAACAAAATTTTGACATATGTGTGGCTTCTAGGTGTCACCTTAGTCACTATAATTACTTAATTCAGATAATACTACTCTCTATGAGTAATCCTGAAGCATAGATATACATGTGAATATGTGTATATATATGTTCAAGCATAAATATGTAAATACAGTGAGTGTAAATAGTAACCAAAAATACTGATCTGGGTCATTTAGTGAGTTTGTGTTAAGAGGCTCACCCCACTGTGCCTCTCCCCTCTACTCCCTTCCTCTGCTGTCTCTATTGGACAGCTTCAGTATACCACAAGCTTATAATAATTGTTAGCTCATTTTTTTACAGGAATCTTTCATATATACATGTATTTCTCTCATGAATAGTTATAAGTGGCATCACTTTACTAATAGGGCTTCCCTCCTATTGCTAATCCTCCATCTTCCTCAACCATTCCTCCATCTTTCATCTGCCATCCCACCACTGTATTATATAATGGGCATATAAGTTATGGTAGCTCACTTGTTTGTACATATTCTTGACTTTTACTTGTATTTCTTTCATTATGAAATGGGGAAACAGAAAATTTAATAATACCATTGCTGTGCTTGGCTTATTTCTGCATACCCTCCAGTCTAGGGTTTTTCAGATTAAAAAAAATATCACAAAAGGATTTATCCTTACAAATGAATTCAACACATTGCTGAAAGACACAAATTATCAAAAATGGAAAACAATACTTCATGAGAACCTACAATACCTTTCAGTTTCCGAAGCAGTATGATATTTTGTTAGCCTGTTTCTAACACTTAACTGTCACCATACAGCCCAAACAAAATATCTTAAAATTCATCATCATCATATTCCTCTTAATCACTATTTTTCATCAAACCTACATAGTTTTTCTTCCCATGGCACTGCATGTTTTATGTTTGTGACTGCCAACTGAAATTTCCTTCAGCTATTAGAGAAGTATATTTTTCCCTGAATCTGCATGATTCGTGTGTGAGAATATTTTGAAAAAAAAGCCAAAAATCTTGTAAAACCTGTGAAATTCACAAAGCTTATCAAAGTGGAAGAATGAAAGATGGTTGTAAAACTCACCCCTATAGCATCATCCCTGGCTTCATCTTCAAATTTGCCCTTCACCACACTGGCTCGCAAATCACCATTTCTCACGCCCTCAACATGGCCTGATATTAACGCTGTTGTTTGAAGGGGATCTGGAGGACTTTTCAGTGAGCCAGTATGTGAAGAGCCTTGCAATGTGTCTGTATGGACAGATGTCTTGTGTTTCCTGGCCTTCTGAGGACTGGGAATGGAACATAAGTAATGAAAATTATATCTTACATGGCTATGGAAATGCTATTTCATTGTACTGTATTCTCTGTCATCAGCTATATCAATAAGTCACCAAGGCAAATATATCTATATAAGAGATAGGAAGAAAAATGTCAGTTTCTAAAAAAAATGATAAATTTCTAATGGATTTATAGTTAACAAAAGGAAACTTACTAAGACAAGTGATTGTTGTCCACTAATCTAGTTTTGTCAGCTCTAATCAGTGTGCACTAAGTTTTGTATTCTAAACTTCATTCATTATATTAACATGGAATAATATGAAATATGACTCAGTGACAAAAACTCTAATGATATTAACTGAAAAAACTGTGCTGTAAGGAAAACTTTATTGAACATAGTGTACTGAGGTAAAGATAAATTGGAGCAATATGTGTTGTAAAACATGGAAGTAAATTATGAGGGAAAGAAAATTCTTTACAGTTCAATATATTTGTCAACATATTGGCATGATTAAATCATTACAGTTATGAATCATCTGATTTCTAACTGGGATGATTATGCTGTTGAAACCAGCAATAGTGATAAAACAGTAAATGAAAATGTGGTTAGCAAAACTGATTCAGACTTAGAACTTACCAGTGAAAATCATTAATACAGTCAGAAAAGATAAGATGCTGTTACAACCACAAGATAGGGAATATACAAATACCAAGCAATGTTACTAAACATGACACTAAAAAATATAAAGGTAAATGAGGAGGTACTTGCATTAAAGCCAAGTGCCTATATAGCATTTTCAAATCCAATGCTGGTTTTGTAGATAAACCCTATGAATGGGTTTCAATGACAGTTCTGTGAGCCATGTATGTGAAATGGAACCCAATGATGTTTATGAAGTGTAAATGCTGTGGAACAGACTCTACTTATGGATTTGTGTAAAATAAATTCCCATCACAGTTCTGAAGTACAAAATGGCATGGAAGAGATTCTAATGAGTTTTTTTTTCTAATAAAAGTATTACAAAATGGAATAAAGAAAGGTTGTGCGAGGTAGCGCTAGGAAAAGACAACAAAGGCCACATTCGTTCACACTCAGTATCAAGCTGTCATGTATAATGCACCGAAACCACAGCTCCCTTTCCACATCCAGGCCCCACACAACTTTCCATGGTTTACCCCAGACGCTTCACATGTCCTAATTCAATCCACTGACAGCACGTCAACCCCGGTATACCACATCATTCCAATTCACTCTATTCCTTGCACACCTTTCACCCTCCTGCATGTTCAGGCCCCGATCACTCAAAATCTTTTTCACTCCATCTTTCCACCTCCAATTTGGTCTCCCACTTCTCCTCGTTCCCTCACCTCTGACACATATATCCTCTTTGTCAATCATTCCTCACTCATTCTCACCATGTGTCCTAACCATTTCAAAACACCCTCTTCTGCTCTCTCAACCACACTCTTATTATTACCACACATCTCTCTTACCCTACTATTACTTACTCGATCAAACCACCTCACACCACATATTGTCCTCAAACATCTCATTTCCAGCACACCGACCCTCCTCCGCACAACTCTATCTATAGCCCACGCCTCGGATCATATAACATTGTTGGAACCACTATTCCTTTAAACATACTCATTTTTGCTTTCCGAGATAATGTTCTCGACTTCCACACATTCTTCAACGCTCCCAGAACTTTCGCCCCCTCCCCCACCCTATGATTTACTTCCGCTTGCATGGTTCCATCCACTGCCAAATCCACTCCCAGATATCTAAAACACTTCACTTCCTCCAGTTTTTCTCCATTCAAACTTACCTCCCAATTGACTTGTCCCTCAACCCTACTGTACCTAATAACCTTGCTCTTATTTACATTTAATCTCAGATTTCTTCTTTCACACATTTTACCAAACTCAGTCACCAGCTTCTGCAATTTCTCACACAAATCAGCCACCAGTGCTGTATCATCAGCGAACAACAACTGACTCACTTCCCAAGCTCTCTCATCCACAACAGACTGCATACTTGCCCCTCTTTCGAAAACTCTTGCACTCACCTCCCTAACAACCCAATCCATAAATAAATTAAGCAACCATGGAGACAATACACATCCCTGCCGCAAACCAACATTCACTGAGAACCAATCACTTTCCTCTCTTCCTACACATACACATGCCTTACATCCCTAATAAAAACTTTTCACTGCTTCCAGCAACTTACCTCCCACACCATATACTCTTATATATATATATATATATATATATATATATATATATATATATATATATATATATATATATATATATATATATATATATTATCCCTGGGGAAAGGGGAGAAAGAATACTTCCCATGTATTCCCTGCGTGTCGTAGAAGGCGACTAAAAGGGGAGGGAGCGGGTGGCTGGAAATCCTCCCCTCTCGTTTTTTTTTTAATTTTCCAAAAGAAGGAACAGAGAAGGGGGTCAGGTGAGGATATATCCTCTAAGGCCCAGTCCTCTGTTCTTAACGCTACCTCGCTAACGTGGGAAATGACGAATAGTATGAAAAGAAAAAATATATATGTGTATATATATATATATATATATATATATATATATATATATATATATATATATATATATATATACATATATTCATTTTACTATACTTTGTCGCCATCTCCTGCGTTAGCGAGGTAGCGCAAGGAAACAGATGAAAGAATGGTCCAACCCACTCACATACACATGTATATACATACATGTCCACACACACACATATACATACCTATACATCTCAACATATACATATATATATACACACAGACATATACATATATATACATGTACACAATTCATACGGTCTGCCCTTATTCATTCCCGTCGCCACCCCGCCACACATGAAATGACAACCCCCTCCCCCCGCATGTGTGCGAGGTAGCGTAGGAAAAGACAACAAAGGCCACATTCGTTCACACTCATTCTCTAGCTGTCATGTGTAATGCACCAAAACCACAGCTCCCTATATCAGCATACCCTGATCAGCTCTCTCAATAAGATTGCTTTCACTACCACTATGACTGCTCTCACTACCACACCACTGTTCTATCTTTTCTTATGCGGTCAATCCACCTCATACAACAAACTTTTCTTAGGCATAACATTTCTGGCACATACTTATTCTTCCTTTCTTTCACATGTGACCTAAGACTTGCATCCATTCAACAATGCTGGGACTAATATACCTTTAAATATCCCCATCTTTTCCTATTCAGAAAAGATGGGCATTAATGTACATTAGATGTGTACATTAGTCTTATGATATCCTTTCAAAAAATACTTACATACTTGCACTGGGTGAAATAAGAATACAAAGCACTATGGTATATTTGATCAAACAAAGGTGACTGCATTTGAGAAAAAGGGTAGAAATATGTAATATGAATAAATTTGGATTTACATTTTATAAAACTAAAGGAATAGAGAAAAATATAAGTCTACTGAGGGGCAGAAAAACTGCTGAGGCACTGATGATGATGAAAGCTTCACCAAGAAAAGTAATATTCACTTCCCATTTAGTTAAGGTTAACGTGATTTCTAATAGAAAGTTAGAAAGTAAAATACAGACATTTAAAATCCATTTCTTGAAAGATGGATGCTGAGTTAACAGTACAAAATGAATACGAATGAAAAATATTAGTTATATAACAAAAATAACTGATAAACGGAGTTCAGAAATTATAAAAAACATGCCGATATTATATAAAACAAATTACCATAAGTGTGCACATAGTTATGATGATTATGGAGCTACTGCAAGGTGGCCAAAATTACAGTTGTCTTATCAAAAACAAGCAAATTATGGAATGTTTATACCTGTGGCACAGTAAATTGTATATAAATTATTTGATGTAGGAAATATCTAAGTCTTACGGTGACACACTGTGCATTTTAACAACAGATTACTATATATATAAATGCTGAGGGATTTGAGTATTTCAATATAATCTAATGGCAACCTCACCTAAATTCAGATTCCAGAAAAGACATGGAAAGTGACTTTAGCAATTTATGGGATCAAACTCAGGCTCTCATCATATGATGGCACAAGTACTTCAAAACAACAGAAAGGATACTTTGCAATTATTTTCATGAAGGACTTGACATTAAAAACTGCATTATTTTGTCATAAAATATGAAAGTTAAGTTTAGTTACAGCAGCAGAGTCAAGCCTGTTATCCGTCTGTTGACGGTCCATTGTTATGAACTATTACCAACAGAGAAAACATTGACAAAAGACCAATGATTTCAAAAATCCATGCAGTGTGGTATATCAAAATGCATCTTATGGGCAATACACAGATAACTGTCAATACAGTATACACCAATGCAATACATAAAACTGTCTCCTTATCATCATCTCACCTAGCTTTGGTCTGAGGACATGTGGGTGGGGTAAGTTTCACTGCCCTGCCCCATGTTACACCTTCTATGGCCTGCCAGTTCACACCTTCACCTGATATTAGTTGACTCACTACTGAGTCACTCCTGCTTTCACCATCTGAGTCACTGGTTGAAGAGCAACAGTAATTTAACTGAATGCAAGTCCAAAGAGTGCATATGAACTCATAATTTCATTTGCCCATGGCTAGAGTCTGTTGCCTGTTTATCATCATATGAATACAGACTTAGAGAGGTGCTGTTGGAGGTATCACAACAATCCTCATTAATTTCAGACGTGTGTAGTCATTGTACCACTAGGAGGATAAAGGAACTTTGACATTTCTTTCAATGCCTCAAATATATCAACCTTAGTAATGGCATCTATGACCTGGCTGACTATCACTCTTAGACATAAAATTGCAGCTCTGTCTCAGCCTACAACAGTATAATCAACATTTGGTTCAAACAATACACATAAAATAAACACCTCAATATTCATAAACACGTAAAATAAAACAGCATCAGAGTAGTAATGAAAAGGAAGCAATAAGGCCAATTAGTTAATAAAGAAATAGTATTCTCTTTATTTTTCTTAATACTTATGACCACTGAGTGCGAACTGTAATATTAAGCAGATATATGTACAGTACACTGTATACATAGTACACAGTATGTGCTGTACATTGCGCATGCAGTGCATATCTCCCTTCAGATAATCTTGTACCATTCCAACAGAAACAATATTTATGGGCAACTGTGCTGGTTGGCGAACTATGGATGTAGTACCTGCACTCAATATATATCAAGTTAGGTAATCATTAGTGAAACACTGAGCTTAACTGCCTCTGATAAAGAAGTATAATACCCTTTGGTTCTAGAAGAAAATTTTCAATTCTTAATGTCTGATAATTCCCATTCATACAAAAAACTGTAGAGTTCTACTGGCTGTAAACCTTTCACAACATACAGTAATGATACTCTTAATTATTTAGTCCACTAATGAACCAACATAAGCAAGCTGAGGTTGTAGGCCCCAAGCTTAAACCATCTACTGAGTGTTTACACAAAACAAAAATAAATTTTAACCTGTTAGACTTTGATGATCGATTCTGACTAGAACTGCTCTGGCCAGCTGTGGTGGTACGAGTTTCCTTGGATTTCCTGTGCTTCTTCCATGGTCGTCCAACCAAAGCTTCCCACACTAATTCACCAACCTGCCTCCCAAAGATATCACGAAATGCAGTATGAAAACAAATGCATTAGCAAATGGTAAAGATGAGGAAGTACACAAATATCATAATACAAACTTTAAATGTCCTGGGGTACCATTCACAAAAAGCACCAAAAGTTTCCTTCTACTGTTAAAGTATACTTTCTCTGGATGGATGAGTTACTCCCGATAATGCCTGCACAAATCAGGATGAACGTGAATGAAAATATAGGAAGACCCTCTTCTCCGATCCTATCACAAAGAAGAAAAATCATATGTTCTTATCTATCTTATACTTCTGAAAATCATAACAAGAACTTTTATATAGACACTATAATACACCATTGTAGTGTGCAGCAGAAACAGAATAATCACAAAACTCACCCCTATTAGGCGCACTTGAAATAAACTTTTGGAGTGATCTTAAATGACAGTTATGGAAAGACTTGACATTTTGGACAAACCAAAGCAGATGATAAATATTAAGACAACAATGATATTCATTAAACTGAAGATAATGCCTAATTTCATTAATTTCTGCATAATGCTACCATCTCTATCATAATCCTTATGAGTAAAATTACTTATGAGAGGTTGTCACTTTCATATAACTGAAAAAAAAGAGTTACGATGCAAAGTGTACATCTGATGAAATCAAACTTATATAAAGCTGAAGCAACAGAAAGAATCAGATAACCGAATTTCTCAGAGCAGCATATGGTAAAGTGGTGACAGAAGAATAAGTGGATATGGCATTGAATGAATCTGAAATGAAAGAATGTGTGTACGGCAATTTTTCACTTCATTCTTTTTTTCTTAAAGTGGATGTCTTTATCTATGCCAGCCAGCAGCAGACTTTACAGGTATTTCTGAAAGTAGTTATCCCCATCCAAAACATTTTCATGATTCTTTTCACAGGAAGGTAGAGAACCATAAAACATCTAAGATTTCAAGTTCAACTTAAATGCAACACTCACTTTTTTCTTCATGTCGAATCCAAGGAATATGAAGGCTCCCTGTAGACCATTGAGAACAGTGAATGGGTACCAAAATTCAGGGATGTCTGAAAAGGCTGCCACAAAGCCTAACACCCAGGTAATACCCTGGATCAATCCAAGCTTCAAATACAGCACCAAACGCACCCGCTCCTTCTTGCTCCTTCGACCCTTTAGACAGTTCCCCAAGATTATTTCAGAAAGTTTGTCATGACCAAATTGCTAAAAACATAACCTACTAAGAATGTTTAGTTGTTGGCAACAATGCAAGAACATGAAAAAAAGGAAAATATGAAGCCAGAGACAAGCTGGAGAGAGAGAGAGAGAATACCTACAAGGCATGGCTAGTGCATGGTACTCGTGACATAGAAATAAAGAAAAAGAAAGGAAAGAGAGAAATTACTGAATAGAAAAGGAAAAAAAAATGTTAAAACTATCTGTAAAGATTAATCCTGAATATCAATACGATTATATCAATGTAACATTAATATATACATTTGTATATAACTTTTGAATGAAAAAAAAGTATGGTCAGCACAACTCAATAAACTGAAAAAAAAAATTTCATTAACTGGAGATTTGTCAAAAAAATTTTTGGGACTTCTGCACTTTCTAGATAACAGTATTGATCTTTCACTTGTGCTGAAGAACTAAGCAGCCACTAATTAAATTTTACAAAAAAAATATGTGACTGCAGAACTATAAGACCTACCTGTGCAGCATGCTTGAGAGCACCATTCTTGTGCATTTTCTCGCACTTCAATGTTTTGGCTACCTTTGGTTCATGTTCTCCCTTAACACTTTGGGACCGGGTATTTGCATACTTTGCAGCTTTTGCCTGCTTGTAGATTCCACAAGAAGTCACCAGGAAGAGGACAGTGTTTTCCAGGATGATAGCTCCAACAGGAAGGAGAAAAAACATAGCTAAGCCATACTGATTATTAATCCAACATAGTTGTTTTCCATAATCAGGCTTGTATTCTGGCAGGATGTCAGTATAGTTGAAGATCAGTGATAAGGTAACAACAAATGTCGGTATACTCCAGGCATATATGGAATAGAAAATGTAGTTTCGACGACCATCTGATTCACCCCTGTAAACATGACCAGTAAAAGTACGGCATACATCCACACTCATTATATTCATCCAACAGAAGGAAGCTAACCAAAAGAAGTGAAGAGCAACTGAGAGGAACACACAAAGCCCATAGTTATACGTTGCTTTCATTCCTGTTAGGAAGATCAGATGCGCAATGAAGAGGCAACAGCTGAGAGAGAAAAGGTTCTTTCCTGGCAAGTTCCTGAAACGTGGCACAAGGATGTATATGATTATGTGCAATCCAAGACAGGTCAAGGATGTGACTAAGACTATCAGAGTTAGCAGTTTATGGGACATTGTAAGTGCAGCCGTATAGTATTGGTGATCATTGCAGATTAATATTTCTCCTTCTTTGAGCATTTCAAATTCACCATTCTTATACACCTTTTTGGTGACATTAACAAAAACAGAGCCATCAGGTCGAGGAATATATTCACTTTCAAAAAGCTTTAGCTTTGGACATGAACGATCAAGCAGTGTAGAGTTTTCTGAAGGATGGTAAAGTGCTGAGTCTCTAACGCATAACCCATTTTCTAATTTATAGAGCTGCCCACAATAAATCCTCTTGCAGGTTATGTGAATAGGGTCCCATAATTCATTAATACTTTTACATTTGTCACCCTTAAAGTCCATTAGCACCGAGAAGCATGGAAGAAAGTTAGGTCCTCTTGCTTTTTGAAGATGTTTTTTTATATTGGGACTGATGCACTCCAAGCCACTGGAAGAGGTGTTGACAAAATTGCACCTGGCACAGTGTGGGTTTTTGTAGATAGTCACCAGGTTGTTAGAATCAGTGTACTGCACAACCTTAGAATATCGGCGGCACTTCTCTACATCCAAATGATAAGGCCAAGCAGGATCACAGCGTCGCACCTGTAAAAGCAAACAACTGTTACATAAGGGCAAGTGGTTACATCAAGTGAAAAGTCACTTTTGGCAAGGATATATCATCATCAGTGGTTGGAAAGGAGTAGATTAATTTAGGACCTTATCCCATTACAGAAGTCCTCTGCTTTCCTACTCTTGTGTGAAGTGCAGCTTTGACCTTAAAGAAGCCCTATATAATAATAATAATAACAATAATAATAATAATAATAATAATAATAATAATAATAATAATAACAATAACAACAATGATAATAATATGTGTCAGAGGTGGGGGGAACAAGAAGCAGGAGACCAAATTGGAGGTGGTAGGATGGAGTGAAAAAGATTTTGAACAATTGGGGTTTGAACATACAGGAGGGTGAGAAGGCGTGCAAGGAACAGAGTGAATTGGAATGATGTGGTATACCGGGGTCAATGTGCTGTTAATGGACCGAACCAGGGCATGTGAAACGTCTGGGGTAAACCATGGAAAGATCTGTAGGACCTGGATGTGGGTAGGGAGCTGTGGTTTCGGCACATTACACATGACAGCTAGAGACTGAGTGTGAACGAATGTGGCCTTTTTCGTCTCTTTTCCAGGGGCTACCTTGCTGAAGAAGGGGGTAGTGATGCTGTTTCCTGTGGGGCAGGGTACTGCCAGGAATGGATGAAGGCAAGCAAGTATGAATATGTACATGTGTATATATGTATATGTATGTGTATGTATATGTTATGTATATGTGTGTGTATGGGCGTTTATGTATATATACATATATATGTGAATGAGTGGATGGGCCATTCTTCATATGTTTCCTTGTACTACCTCGCTGATGTGGGAAACATCAATTAAATATAATAAAAAACAAAAATAATAATAATGAAGTCTTTTTCCATACTTGTTTACTGTTTCCCATACCACCGAGGTAGCATTAGTAACAGACCAGGAATGACCTCACTCACATTTACTCTCTGCTGTCATGTATAATGCACTAAAATAGAACCCCCCCTATACAGAGCCAACCTCACAAACTTTTCACTGGTTCCCCTGACCACTTCATATACCTTGGTTCACCACAGTGAGAGCACATCAACCCAAGTATAACACATCACTCCAATTCACTTTCTCCTGTGCACACCTCACAACCTCCTTGATGTTCAGGTCCAGATCATTCAAAGCATCTTTCACTCCATCCTCCTACCTCCTTGTCAATTTTCCCATCTCTTTGTTTTCTTTATTTCCAACACATATAATCTCTTAAGTCAACCTCTATCCACTCCCCCTTTCCATATAACCAAACCATCTCCCAGGTCTCCCCACCCTAAACAGATAGCAGGCCTGCCCCTGTCTTTAAGAATGCTTCATTCACCTACCTCACTAATCCACCCATAATTAAGTTAAACACACGCAGACTCACCTTAACCTAGAACAACTCACTCTCCTCTTTTTCTTCTCATATGCATGTCTTACTTTCTTGATAAAAACTCTTCACTGCTTTATTATTCTTAAACCTAGACCAAAAAAGTACATCTGAATATCTAAAAGAGGAAGCACGTGATCATGGAAACCACTTTGGGAAAAATCTGCTCTATTTATGAATGATTGCTGACTGAGACAGACTAGATTACCAAAGTCTATGTGGGAGGAAAGAGTGAAGAAATAATGTTAGTATACATGAGAATTCAAAGAAGTGAACAGAGAGGTAGGGGAACAAAAATGATGTATTTTTCAAAAGCATGAAGTGAAACAGCATAAACGTTTACACAAAACAGCAAAACATGGGTACATTTCTTAAAGCAACACCTGGTTACCTATGCCATCTATCAACATTTCTAGAAAAATACAGAGCAGGACTGTGTCAAACTATACACTTTCCTGTTCTTTGCAGTGTCCTCTTCCGACGAATCTCTTTAAACACACACCCTTCGGGTAGATGCAAAGGCGGCCACCATATTTCTCAATAAATGCCTGTCGGCTCTGGAACTCTTCGACCTGCCATGAGATAAAGATCTCAGAGTACTAAACATTATGTAATAATGGTGCATGTAACACCAAGATAAATAAGGTTTATGAGAGCAGCAATGAAAGTTTACACTTTGATTTTAAAAACTTTATCTGCACAGAAAATAGTACCATACTAACTGGAAACAAGGAAATGGAGTAAACGGCAACATTCGTTGGGGATAGGAAGCATCAGGAAACACTGGATAAGGTTACAGTATAAAGCAGAAACTAGGTATGGTGTATCACATCTGAATCAATATTTTACCAAACCTGAGTGAAGGTACAAACAACACGTTAGTGAAGAGTACCTCGTAACACAAGATGGGAAAAACCTAGCTATATCTGATAGGGGATATCTAGTGACACAATGTGAGGAGTACCTTGCAGCATGTGGATGGGGAGAATTCAACAAAACTAGGGTGGGAAGTACCTGGAAGCACTTGTGTGGGGAAAAGCTGGCACAGCTGGGTGGAAATTACCAAGCAATACCTAAATGAGGAGAACTTTACCCCAGCAAGATGGGGAGCACCTAGCAAAACCTGGGTGGGGAGTGACCAGCAACACTTTGGTGGAGAGTAACTAGTTATAGCTTGAAGTGACTTATAACACATGCCTGGATATTATCAAGCTGGTAATAAGCAACAAATGACGTAACTAGGAACACATGGTTGGAAAGTACATGACAACATATCCTGAAAAATAATAGGAACTACCTGGCTGGAGTTAAATCTATATACATGGATGTCTAGCCACAGGTCAGTATGGGATAGCTTTCGTGCAGTAGCGGTATGCATTGCTATAGATTTGCATCCTGGACAGTCGGCCTGGGCATATACAGTTATTGTATATATATGCGGGGGGTAGCGACGCTGTTTCCTGTGAGGCAGGGTGGCGCCGGAAATGTATGAAGGCATGTATGAATATATACATGTGTATATATGTATATGTCTGTGCATGTGTAAGTATTTGTACACGTATGGGATAGGGGTACGAAAAGATTGGTTGAATAATTTCTGGCAATATATGCCGGGAGCATACTTTAATGAGGGAGTATTCAACATTTGAATGATAGAAGCAAAGCTAAGATACACCAGGAATACATTATAACTTAATAAGAAAAGAAAGCAAGAACTGATATGGCACTATATCAGGGAATATCACGTAGTGTGTGTGTAAGAGTAGGTGGGTTCCTACACACAACTGATGCATGGGCGCCAAGGGTGAGTAGGGGTATCTTATGAGACCTAATAAAATGGTATATCAGCGGGTATCATGCAAATGTGTGTGTGTGGGGGGGTATAATAGGGGGTACCTAATAAGGCCTAATATTGAACAATCATATGTAGAAAAATATATAAGATGGGTTCCCTAGGCACAACTGGTGGGTAAGTACCTCTAGTGTGCAGATGTGGGACTCACGAAATGTGTTATGACGCTCATTCTCAGGGCTGCTGTAGATGAACCTCCTCCAGTGCCGCATTCCAGGCACATACTGTGCCTTGCTCATAAACTCCACCATCGTGTACTCCTTAAGGAACTGAAAGGAAGATTATACAAAGATATATAAACAGCATCAGAGCTTATATATATATTGAGGAAAAATACACAATATCCACTGAGACTAGTGTAAAATGTCTTATATCAATTGTAATCTGAGAGCACATGGTGCCAGGAATGCTAGGGTCTGCTCCAACATGTCAATCTGTGCCAATTTCTTAAAAATCTGAATGTTACTTATAACAAACTGAATTATCATCAATTTATGTAATTATGAATTTATGTAATTCAAAAATTACATGTAAAATCGGTATACGATACACCAACAATATTTGATTCTAAAAGCCAGTAACACTTCATTAACACAAAAACCAGTACTAGGTTTGCGGCAGAAAGTGAGAGAATCGTTTAACAGAAAACGAAACTTCGAAATGTACCACAGACAAAAGGACAACAACGAAAGGCACTAAAGAGCAATAGACCAACCCTCCTGGCTGTCCTCGCTGCGTGGCAAGGATCAAAACAAGTGGATCCAATATCACTTTTCATGACAGCGAGACATGAGACTGCTGGAGCAAAGAAACGGTAGAGATAACGTAAGCATCACAGGGCAGCGAACGCTCAATTGTGCCTCTGGATAACGTATGATGCTACTGGTATCATCACATACGATACGGCTACCCACTCTAAAGACAGCATGAAAACTGGACAAAAATTTACCTAACAGAAAATTTGATAGGGTAACTTTACATCAGACGGAAAACGAATGCTATTCAGGCCACAGAAAAATTCACTTATCCAGCGCGCTGCAAGTTACCTGTAAAAGCTATCAAAAAGCAAGACATACTATGGCAGACAAACTAATACGTAATGGTATGAAAACAGACACCAGAGAACGAAGGATTCTTCAAACAATATAAGGTACTAGCCAGTAACATGACAATAGTCCGTAACAAGGAAGAGACTGGTGGCTCGAGCAACAAATATATATATTTTTTTTTTCAAACTATTCGCCATTTCCCGCGTTAGCGAGGTAGCGTTAAGAACAGAGAACTGGGCCACTGAGGGAATATATATATATATATATGAACGAGAGTTAGGAAAGAGATTTCATCCAGAGAAATTAGTATCAATAGTTAAAAACTTCTCCATCTTGACTTAAAACTGGATGTACAGTACGGTGCACTACAATGAAATTTTTAATGAATGTAAGCGACAATTCCACTTATAAAATACATGCACGGTGTCAGTGTGTGGATAAAGTTCAGCGAGCCCCTGAGGGAGGAGCTGTGTGCCTCACCAGCGTACACATTGGTACACAACATACAGCAACCTGCACAAGGCCTGCAGGAGAATGACGGCCGTCATCATCCTCAAGGCGAGGCGCACCGGGCGCGAGCGGAGGAGCGTCACCACGCCCGCCCGCCGGCAACGCGACGACATCGCCTTGTAGTACCCGCGCAGTGGCTGGGTGAAGACCACTGCCGACGCCAGGGTCAACACCGTCACCACTGCGTACAAGCACAACGCAAACTGACCAAAACTAAGCATTTCTAATTAATTACTTTAGTATGTCTACTCGAGACACAAGACTGGCAAACAATCATTCTCGTATACTTTAGATTATCAAAACAAAGCGAGCGACGCGGGCTCCCCGAGTTAATCTCGGACCACCAGCCAGGACCGGAGCGCTCGCTAACCCTCTTCTTCCATGGGGCCTCGCTTGCTCCTCATTCCATCAGACGTCACCAATGTATAATCAGCGATCGGAGTCTCGTGTACCACCCCCAGTCGTCTTTAACACTGGCTGCTTAGTTATTTTCAGCTTCCAAGATTATCAAACTGCCAAGGTCGTCAAGTACTTCACAGTACTCAAGTACACAGACCTTCAACGATGCACAAATCTATATCAACCCATATTTTCTACTATTTCATTTCAGGCATTGATAAATTTCCGATTTCCATGTCTCATTACTCCTACATCATTCAGCTCGCATTACACACATTTGAACACTGCGGTACGCCCCTCAAGCACCATGGTACTTATAACCTAGCCATCAAATAGGTAGGATCGCCGTCCTGAAGGGCCTAGCTATCTCTAAGTCATTATGAGCCGCCCTTACCTGGGTACTACGGCAGTTGATGGTGATATTCCAAGAGTGGAGGTTGTGGTTGTCGTTGTTGCACATGGCACACTGGTAGTTGAGGTAGGTGATGTTTGTGGAACGTGAGGTTACGGGGAGGTCTAGCAGGTAAGTGTACTCCTGGGCCGATACCTGCGAGCACAGAGTACGATGGATGGTTATAACCTGGAGAGGACCCCTGGGCACGACGGTTCGTCAGCCTGCTCCCTGTTTTTTTGACTTCGACTCTTCAAGGGTCAGGTCAAAGTCCCGTGTTTATTATACCCAAGGGTCGTACAGTTATGCAGAAGAGTTATACTACCATCGAGCTTATGAGGCTAATCTGTGGACGGACCTTGTTCATAACTCACCTGCTGGGTACAGAAGCGCTCGACGGGCTGGTTGGCGTACTCCGGCAGGCACGAGTCCACCATCAGCATTCCGATCGAACCCTGGAAGACAAGACAATTACATGTGTACGTAAGAGTGCCAGGCAGAGACACCAGCCAAGGACAGAGATGTCAGGAACACCGAGGTGACACGGGGGACAGAAGAGGCATGTAACTCGTAAACACAGGCATGGCAGAGGGGACCCATATTCCCTATATCCTTCTCTATGGTGCCTTGCCTTCTTCCCAATACCCATATAACATCCTACAGTCCTAGCAGACCCTGGGGCTTTCCTTCACGCGCCTACCCACACGACCAACCTACCTACCTCTTGCCCTTACATTCTCTGTGGTCTTCCTGTGTTCCCCAACCCCGAGACCATGATTCACTCAGACCCCATTGGTCGGCCTTAGCCAGATAATTGTTTTGGGAAGGCCATGGCTGCAAAACTATTCACACAAATCACTGTATCAGCGATCAAAGGGAATGTAGTTATGATTGGAGGGTATGTCCTCCCAGTGGACATGCTCATGGGTGGGGTCCAACGCCAGGCCTCACTCAGCCTCGCCCCCTGCACCACTCTAGACAGAGTCGGACTTGCCTTTGCAGGTCCGGGCCTCACCGTAGCGTAGATCTTGTGGCAAGAGTAGCTGCCGCTGCCCTCCTCGCGACCGTCACCCCAGTCTGACTGCGCCTTGTCCCAACAGCAGTCACCGTATCGCAGACACTCGTCGTCGCACGAACACTGCCTGTAGGAGGAAGAGAAGCAGACCAGGTAGGTGGTGGTAGCGGCGGTAGGTTGCGAATGTCATGATTCATGATAACTGTGTGACAGCGCCGGCACAACGCTGGTATAATGGGGGGAAAAGGAGACTCGTAAATCATAAAGACTGAGAGAGGGACAGTAAAGCCGAAAAAAGGCCAGTTAGTATATCTCTGGTCGTGGTTGGGTGGCAGGGAGGTAGTAATCTTTGCATGACATCTGTCTGTAGTCTGTGTGCATGACTTGCTCAGGCGGGAGGATCAAGTGACGGTGGATGACAGTGGCGGTGGTGGTGAGCTAATGACTAGCAAGACAAGCATGAACTCAGCTGGTCTGGTAAACAACGGGGTTAGACCTTCAAGGTTCTGTAAACAGCACTGTCAAAGTCTTGGCTTCTGCTGCTTCTCCTACACTAATGCAAGTCTCTGTCACCCCAAGCAACGACACAAAGGGTCTGAGATAAACGAGCTATTATCTTCATAAAGTCCTAACTCCTTGAGTATGAGGGGTGCAGCCCTTGAGCAAGACGACGCAACCCCGGGTATGATGACCTGGCCATCATACTCAAGGGTCGTAACGTCGTACTCAAGGGTCGCACCGTCGTGCTAAAGGGTCGTAACCGTCCTGATTAAGTGGTTACGAACCCATCAAGATACACCTGGTTTCCTGAGACATTGCAGCTCAGGTAGTTTTTCTCCTTTTTTTCCCCACGAGTATGTGCAAACATCTCCGTCCATTTGATGGGCAGGAATGACAGACTTTGACATATTTGTACCTCACCTATTTTAAGGGTGAGTTCTCTGCCACCTTTATAAGTTTAAACGTTGAAAAATTTTACAAATAAACAGGACATAACAAAATATATGTGAATTATCGTCTTGAGAAAGATGAAGTACTTTTGTTATGCGGAAACTCGTTTAAAAATTCAAATATAATCTTAAATCATTACGGCAAATATAACTGACCCTTAAAGATCCGGTCAAAGGTTACGCCGTCATAAGTTGGGTTTTCTGTCACAATTTGCGGAAAGGTTGCTTTAAAACTGCGTGTGTGTGTGTGTGTGTGTGTGTGTGTGTGTGTGTGACATCAGGATTTCACTGGTTGTAATTAAACTTCCAATCGCTGTTCCATGCTCGGTAAAATATTTAAAGCATGAGGAGACTTGAACTTAGAGCAGCTTTTAAATACTCCATGTGCTATCAGAATGGCACGTCGTGGTCTATGACCCTACAATACTGAGGAGGAATCAGGCTCTGGTTTAAGCCCATAAGATACGTACACCGTTGGAGCAGCGGAAGGGGAGGAGGTGCTGTTAGTCGGTTCGCCGGGCCCGCTCTTCGAGGCGTCCCAGCAAGTCGAACTCTCCGAGAGGCAGTGGGTCCTGTTGGCCGTCATCTGGTCTACCTCCTCCCACATATCCTCCCATGGCACTATGGGGTACTCAGCGCCCCACACCCCCAGGCTCAGTACGGGCGTGGGCGTCAAGATGGCCAGGACGATCCAGAATGCCGCTGTTGAAGCATGGCTTCCAGGAATGGCCTCCCCCCTCGCCATGCTGTAAACAGATGATGACATGTAATGTCTGAACACACTGAATTAGCAGTATTCCTTTTTTTTTTTTTTTTTTTGAAGGCGATAGTGTTTACACTAACTGGTTCCTCGCTCGTGGTGTTACCACTTGCAAGCGGAGACTAGCAACACACACACACACACACACACACACACACTCCTCACCCACACGAAAGCTGCTGGCTATCAGTCCACAAACATACAAAATATCTATCTCATATACAACACTTGACTACACTTCGGAAAGGGTTCTTCGACGATATTGTACTCCGTCGATACAAACTCGCCAAAGCATCTTAAAAACCCCTCAGCCAACACCAAGAAGTTACAATATATATATATATATATATATATATATATATATATATATATATATATATATATATATATATATATGATAGATGAGTGGCAATGAATTTGATGGGCATCATTAATAACGCTTAACAGATAAACTAGAACCCGTATCACGTACCAAAATAAATTTCAGACACGTAACGATGTGAGAGAAAAACAAAACAAGTTACGAGGGGAGAGCACTTGATAATCACTGTGGTATACCACACACCTCACGACTCTCTTCGACCTTACCTCTCTGCCCGGAGAGTGGCGGAAGCGGGCGCGCGGGATGGCGCGTACACCACGCCAAGCGAAGGCAGCGCCCCTTATGAGCCAGACGGAGGCTCAGCGGGGTAGTCACCCTTACGCTGTCGTCATAGGTTGAATTCGCGCCTGCGTGCGTCTCTCGCAACCTTCAAGGATTCGATCCGTCTGTCTTTTCGTCATCCTCTTTGACCAGTTCATAATGGCAGGGCCCTTGAGAATGATCGCCTGGCCTTTGATCCTCAGCTTTCAGGGGTAAGGTCAATGTCTCGGCCATCATAAACCAAGGACGTTTTTAATGGTATGCTAAGGTTACTAGAGATGCATCAGTCTCCATCCTTGCCCGACACGTACACACGACAAATGTCAATAATAAAAAATTCCTTTTCTATTTACTCGGAAAAAATTATAATCAACAAATCCTTAGTTTTTTTTTTTCCTTTTTTGTTAAAAAAAATCTATAGCTCTTCAATTTTTTGTTACTGGTTCCAGTAAGGATACGTCAATAACACTTACCTGTTTATCTCAGGCCTAAATCATATTAGCATATTCTATAATAACTACTGTACAGACCTATACTCACTTCAATACAGCCAAAAATAAGAATAATTTTTTTCCCGAGTTCTTTTACGATAATTCAGAAGGAAGGGAGAAATGAATGCCTTAATCACTGCTATCTTATAGACACTGTATCCAGCCTAAGCCAAGTGCCTATTTCTCCACCAGCCCCGAAAGGAGAATGAACATCAAGGGTAACTGTGGGCCGACTGCCCACTCGGAATTTCGACGGGCCCGTGCAAACACCTAATACAACACTACGTTATCCTTCATCTAAAAATATTTCGCGAATATAATCACAAAAAAATTCCGGATTAAATGCAACACTATTAACTGAATCAACGACAAAAACAAAATGTAAAAGAATCACCCTCCAAATAGGAGTATATCCAATGCTATATCCACTCTCGCACCATCAGGGGGGGGGGGAAGAGCAGACATGTTTGTGTGTGTGTGTGTGTGTGTGTCCATGCGTGTGACGGGTTTCCGCTCCCTCCAGTCATTAGTGTTTCCAGTAGATAACATCACCAGACGCCGCCCTACTGGGTCCAATCATGAGATTATTCTCACCAACACAGTTTTGTTCCTCTACATTTTACGAGTCGAAGAAATCACACTGAAGGTAGCAATCACCCTCGTGTGTGTGTGTGTGTGTGTGTGTGTGTGTGTGTCCGTTCCTTTCAGAATGCAGAAATAATGGCAAGGAAACGAATTAAACAAATGCGTACAAGGGCTGCCCAAAATGAGAAGTAAAATGTACGAATGAGTTGAGATGACAAAAGCTTCACCTAACTTTCGCCGAGATAAATTTGTGAAGAGAGAGAGAGAGAGAGAGAGAGAGAGAGAGAGAGAGAGAATCAACAAATGTCTTTAATGACATTTAGTCCAGGTGAGAGAACAAGTGAGAGAAAGCACGGTGTTTTAAAGCTGGCTGAATTAAGGACCTTTGCTATTTTATAATTTCTTTTCATCGGTGACTTCAGCAACATTTTCCACCTTCGTCAGACACTCGGGCCATCGTCTATCGCACTGATGAACTGAAGTTTAAAAGAATGGAAAAGCCATTTCATTTCTTTCGTTTCTATCATCACGGCGTTTTCTTTACTTCTTAACTTGTAAAGAGCTGGCCATCATGCCCCTCTTGCTCAAGGGTCGTATCCTCGTGCTCAAGTATGGTTGTGGCTATTACATATCGAGAACCATACTTGTTATACCTTACCGTACACATCAAATCAAAACCATGCAAGTGTAGAGAATTGGCCATATGATGCATCATTACAATATCATATACGAATTACGTAATAAACTAATCAGGAACATTAATCACATGTGGTAGATCTATAACTACACCCAGAACAAACTCTGTTATTACCATACTAATAGAGCGATCATTAGCATCGACAAGAACGGCGATTCAATATACACCAATGTGACCTAACTTAAAACACGGTTGTATTCCTCACAGTATACTGTGAGTCTGAAGTCTTGAAGGGATTCTTGCTTAATGGCCATTAACTGTTGGCTCGATCCGCTCCAGCCCAGCCAAAGTCAGCCAGGGATAAATTGGTTAATAATTGGTAGAGGTGAGCGCCGCGGGTCATGGCACCAACGATTGTTAAGACCATTGACTGGGAGCGAGCAGTCGTTCACACGCTGTTGCAGCACGCCAGGTTAACCCCTGGTGACTGTGAGTCACATTCCTCTGGTGGCTAGACATGACAGATCACCATCTCGTGAGAGCAGGAGAGTGAAAGTCACTTAAGATCATTTGTGCTACAGTCTTTAGGGGTTACGGAGCTTAAGATACGGGTTATCAAGGTGTCAACGTGGAATCTGGGAAGAAAAAAAATACAAAATAAGGAGGAAGAGGAGGCAAAGGCGATGTGATAATGAACCATCAAGGAGGCAGCAAGAACGTCCTCACCCAGGTTATTGAAGGCCCATCGCCTGCCCGTCAATATTTGCTGTTCATTATTGCCTTGAGAGACAAATGATAAGGCCGTCTCTCCTGACACAGTGACAACAACGTTGGAACATCCGCTGCAAAATGAGGTGCGCATCATGGACGGCGGTGTGCATGGGAGGGGCCAATGAAGACGAGAAAGAAATCTGTTAAAAATAGAAAAAAAAGTTAGATGAGAGAGAGGCATGAAAACAACTCGACCAGGGATGGTAAGTCTTCTCACTACCTTCTATTGAAGACACAAGTAATACTCTAACAATGATAGTGACTTTTAGGCTACGCGAGGGGGAACGCAGTATTGAAAAATATCACCGCTATGTTGCCAACTTCTTATCAAATGATTACTATCAGATGACAAAGTTTAAGTTGGGGAATGAATAATTGCAATAATAACATTGAATCTTTACTAGGAATAAAATGAGCTACGCTGACACATAATTTGTAAATCTCATGAGCACGACGGTATACGACCTATAGGTATGATGGCCGAGCCTGTTTCGGACCTGATCTTTCAGGGTCAAGTCAAAGGCTATGCCATCATACCCTAGGGTCATACACGGTGCTCAAAGGTCGTACCGTTGCGGTCAATGGACTACCTTAAGGGAAAAGTCGTTATGAACAGATAAACTGTAGGTGCTATGTCGTCCTCCGTTCGCATATGAACGTATGTAACGTTTTGATAAAACTTACGGAAACCACCACATACAAACCTACAAAATATGGGTTTTGCAGCAAATGTAAACAGATGTATGACAAAGTATCTTCAAGTATAATTTTCGCTAATAGTGAAACAGGTCACCACCTCTCATAATACTGCAATATTCCTCCACCTTGAAAGAATTGCTATCCACCATACGAGGCTATTAAACAAACCATTTGCCAAAGTTAGATGCTGCGAACACATTCAAAAAGAACAAAATCCGGTAACCGCTTATGGCTAGAAAACACGAACACATAATTCACCAAATAAGACAGACCGGGTTTCCGGTGAGACTTCAAACTGAAATTTTCTGGTTAACCGCCGAAGTCCAGAGAGAGAGAGTTTCGTTTATGGAGCACCACGACCGACGGCGATTATGGCAGACGAACCTACTCACACTAATGTATTTCACTACTGTTACTTTTCTACCTCTCCCATCCAAGTGGTCCGTGCGGACACACGTCAAGAGCCCTGGACAAACTTTTTGTGTCATCATTCATTACTGATACGACCGTTATACCGAATGGAAAATGAGTACAGTATATACACGGAGAAACGAACCTAGCTCGCATTCATAGTTTCATGATTCTAGCACATGGGTGAGAGGAAAGGAGGGAGGGGCTATAATGATGGATGGGAGTTAATATAATGGGGTGTATGGGTCAGGGACTCATATAATGGGGTGGGGGACACAGGCGTTGTTTACCAGCCACACACAGGCCAGCACTAGTCTAGCCGTTATGTACCAAGCCATTATCAAATACTGCGTCAACTTTTGAACGGCAACAACGAGGCCCTTGCTTCATTAAAAAGGGGAGTGCAACACTGTCATCTGTTGGCCTCCGACCTCCAAAAGCAGGTCAGTACAATACTAACTCTGTATCCTCGATACAATTTGTCATAAGAAAAAAAAAATCTTTAAGTAAACTAGACCGATAATGTACAATCTCAGCAATTCACCAAAAATGAAGTAGTTCAGTGAAATAAATATAGACTTTAAGAACGGAATAGTCCGTTTATTCTTACGAGATAATGGCGAGAGAGAGAGAGAGAGAGAGAGAGAGAGAGAGAGAGAGAGAGAGAGAGAGAGAGAGAGAGAGAGAGAGAGAGAGAGAGAGAGAGAGAGCCCCTGCACCTGAATGTTATGATATACAATAACGTAAATACGATAAAAATCACCTTCATGTCGTCTTCTCAAGAATCACTATTATCTTCCTGCTTTAGAATTTTCACTTCAACCAAACATGTTTTGACTATGGGGAGTAGCCCATCATGAATGAAACAAAAACGTAAACAAAAATCAAAACATTAAAAAGATATGTCCTTTTACATTTAAAAGAGCCATGTAAACATGTAAAAACGAATGGGATTTTGGAATAAATACATCTTCCCAACACATTGCCAAGGGGAGCGACACGCAGAAATATCACAAAGATATATGTGCAAATGAACTTCAACTTAATCATCTGCTTTGTGCAAACATACAGCACTACTGGTGGGATCCAACAAATGTTTTACCTTCAACGCACTGAGCCAAAATTTCCCCAAGCAGAACCTACACGTCAAATATAGAAAGGAACATTGGTAGATCCATCACCATTCAGGCGTTCTGCATAAAAAAGAATAAATATATACAAAGACGATGTACACTTCTTGTGTTGCGTGATATGAATGTCATTAATTTTACGAGACAGCTAGACAGTGGACGTGTACAAATGAGGCAGTGCGCCTTTGTTCCTGAACTCGTTATGGCGGGGAAAAGTAATTAGTTATCAAAAGTATATATAGTGAGAGCATTACCGCTTAGTCCTGTACATCTTATTCTAAGGTTTGTAAGAACAAATTAATGACGAGTTATCGCCAACAAATGATCACTACCCATGCAGTAATCAATATCAAATTTCTGACAAGCTAATCTTGCTGTTATAAGTTTAACTGTTTACATTCAACGGCACACACTTAGCTCAACGTTTTACTTGGACCGGTGCCCCAAAACATGAGCCAGCCCCACTTCATGAATCAAGGTGAATATCTTGTATGAAGATAGAGAAAAAAAGTGCGACGGGTCGACCTCCAGGTGGCAACATCTGCCAACCGTCCCCATGGTTCCATAACCAGAAATTGTCCACAAGGTCAGCGCTTATCTGCTGGCCAAGTCTGATGATATATATATATATATATATATATATATATATATATATATATATATATATATATATATATATATATATATATATATGTGTGTGTGGGGGGGGGGGGGTGAAGATTTGATTCTTTGTTATATCTAACAAAAAAAAAAAAAATATTAAGATCTCAAGCTGGCTGCTTGATTGCCCCCACTATAGATGAGCCACGCAATACTCAGCAAACTGCAGAGTCACATGATTCCTGTCTGGCCGTAGTCAACTCAAGGGTGGGCCGTTTTGATAACTTTCCCTACACCTTGAAGCTTTGACACTTTTTATGTCTTCCCTAACAAATATGACGACACATTTTAAAAGACAAGTTTCCACTTCTTCCAAAACTCATAAATACTTTCCCTTGTCTCTTTCTTTTCCCCTTCTCTAACCAATCTACAAGGCCCAGCCTTGAAGTGGACCCTTGTTCAAACAGTATCTACAGGTATCAGTTGAATAGAGACTGCTGGTAATGAAAGAGTTGGGCATGATCTTTATTAGATATTCAATCACATGGAATAATATCGACTCGCACAGTTTAGATATAGAAACCACAATTAGACTCAAGATTATATCAAAGTGGCTTCCGAAGGATCTGGTGCGTCGTTAGTGATTTTGCCTTCGTTGAAAGCTTTCTAATGAAGCATAAGTCCATAGAATTTTTTTGTCAAAAGTGGGGTCGGCTGGTGCCTGTATATGGCTTTCTGTCCATGAAGTGGAGGTTTGTAAATTAGTTCTTTTTTCTTTATTATTATGTGGTTGTCTGAGTCCATGAGGTTTATATCAGTGAAATGTGGGTTTATGAATGTGTAGGCATTTTAATGTAAAGTCTTGCTTGTGAAACGCGGGCTATGAGTTCGTAGTTTTTAATGACTTACCGTCCTCATACCAGTTTTAAGTACTACAAGATTTAAGTTACAAGCATATGAAATGTAAGTCCGCAAGTTGTAAAACGCTGGTTATAATCCATAAACATTTTACAGAAGTGGTTTTAAGGCCACATATCTTTTCTAAGTTGTGGAACTCCATAGACTTATTCGTTAGTGGAAATCTTCGTAAACCTGCAAAGTTTGTCTGTAAAACATGGGCTGGAATTCTGTTCATCTTTAAGATACGGGTTGTAAGTGCGCGACTTATGTTCGTAAAGAGTGGGTTCTCGTTTCGAAGACTCGTGCGTGAAATGTAGGCTGTAATCCCGGGTAAGATTTTAAGCCAGGGTTACGCGTACGTAGAATTACGTTCTTGAAACATGGGTTATGTTCCTACAGACATTTATAACTGAAAAGTGGGCTCAAAGTCCGTCCTAGAATGCGAAACCCGTAAAATCTATGCATCTCTTCTACCTCATCTAGAAATGAACCTTCAGTGACTTAGCAATCAATTTTTTGGTGGTAAATCACTTGCCGAATACAGAGGAGTCTTGAGCACAGTCATATTAAACGTAACCATGGCGTAACTTATTGCCATTAATGCTGATGCTGTCAAATCTTAAAGCATTACAAATTACATTCCCAATCAAGGAAACACAACAGAACCAATAAAATTATACTAACGTCGAAATGTATACTGAAACCCCGTTTCATTACTCCTTCCTTCTTTTATTTTTTTAAGAAATCTTACGTAAACTAGGAAAGGAAATGCCCAAGGTGACGTTAAGGCCCAACCTTCAACTCTAACGGTAACAGTGACCCTTTTCACAAGGAAATCTAAATCATCATGTAATGGCCTATACATATATACAAAAAAATGTAAACAAAAAAATCAGGAAATCAAAAACAAAAAAAATGAAACATTCTCGATCTATGAGATACAATCTCACCCAGATTCTTTAAGAAGTACAATCACAAATGAAGGAGGAACGAGGAAACAGTAGAGAAAATGGGAGGTGGCAACCCCCTACACACCAAACAAAAGTAAATGACTTGCGTATACCGGACAAAACTCATGGGAAAAAAAATACCTTGCGTAAGTACTGAAGTGGTGCCTCAATAGCTTATGTAACAACCCATTACAGTTCTATAGACCCTTCTCTTTCACTTGAGACCACTTCAAAACGTTCCATATTTCATTCTTTGTTTAGCAAAATACTATCTGGAATTACCATACATATTCAGGTAATCTTTGTTAAAAGACAAAGCCTCTGGTGCAACGATCGATTATAAATTTCTTTATCCATAAACATCACTATGAAAAATCTACCGAAGTTACTCCCAAGTAACTACTGTTTCTGATGTAAGGTACTGGAAATTCCTAAAAGTTTGGGTACATCTAATTTTGAAGGGTCTTTCGAGTAGTGGTGAGGGTTAGGCAACCCAAATGGCCTTCATCAGTCTATACCCTATGCAGTTTTGAAGAAATGCTTATGAAATGGTTGGGTACATTCAGGAGAATATTCGTTAAGTACGTGCTTTTGTGTGTGACGGCAATGGCCGGTGGAAGGTACTGGAGTTAATGATGGAAGCAAAGAGAGGGTGGAGTTGTCATTGTTGTTGTACGTGTGCTACTGACAATTTCGGTAATACACACGGCGCTAATATAACCTAGTCATCTTTGTCAAGAAACCTCAGGTAATTTCTCATCCGTTTATATGAGCATAGGGTATGCTAAGCAATGCCAGATATTGCGTTACAAGCAACTAGACTTAAATTAGGTTAGGTTCGTCACTGATTTTGGTAAAATCGTTATATCTGCTGCACTAGGGCCACATTACATCTGTCTGTCACGCCTTCCTAAAATCGCTGTCCGTTTAATCTGACTCCACATTTTCCCCTATTACCGCGCCTCAGCAGAGACTGGAGCTGATGCAGTTCGCAGTAAGGGTGGTGAGAACAGGAGGGCAAGCCATGGTGGTGTTTACCAGGCACGATGATGTATAGACCTTAAACCACCCGCCCACACCATCACTCACCATCTTCAACATTACCCTCATTAATTAAGCTTATTCTTTTACCTCAGGTGTAATGAAATGGTCCCGAATTTCTTTTCGAAGTGGAAGATAAGCAAACAGAGATAAAGTGTATGCACAGCCATTGTAGAAGTTTCCTCTGTACATAATAAAGATTTAGTTTTGTGAAGTATTTCTGAGTGTTCGATGTTTATACGTTCCCTCGTCTATATATAGGTACAGCAAGCTGGGATAGTGAAAGCATATAAGAGGAGAGTGTGTCTTCTATTTCTGGTTTCATAGCGTAAGACGTGATGGGTTAATAGAAAAAAATGACTCGAGCCCTAACTGTTTTATTTCAAGTCTTTCTTAATTCCTACCACTGTAACATATTACAGGTGAATATATAAAATTCTGAAGGTATCATAAGGTGGGGCCATCCGTCGTTAAAACTCTCAATAACTGTTTACATAAACGTGATAATGACCTCCGAGGGATGCAAATGGCTATTGTGACTGATGTAACATGTTAACACGCACGTAACAGATCAAGAGTAATTCACGATGCTAATATATACAAAACTAAGGATTTGAATCTAAGTATCTCAACACGGCAGATCCTGGTCTCCTTCTCGCCCAAAAAGACTCACACCCACTAATTTCTTGTTACTCACCTCAGTTCCTTCCGTTGTGCACCTTACGTTTCTTGGTTATGTACCGTTTCTGCTCTACTACTCTGTCTCCAACTACAGGCATTAAGAATGTACGATATTATTACTCTCCTCAAGCAAATAACCTCGTCAAGGCCCATCAGGTCTTTCGTTACCTTCCTATACCACGTAAAAAAGTTTAGGCACGGGGACCTGGCATAGCAAGACCCGTCTCCCCACAATGACACTCTACACCTCTGAAACACACCGCACCGAGATGTACCTATCAGCAAAAGGAATATATGAAGATGAAGAGATGATCTTTTGGACATTCTCTATCATAAAACTTCGTATGAATATGTATGTTATCTGCATCAACCATGTCCTCAGTCAACCTATTCCATGTTGTGTGTGTGTGTTCTTCGAATTAACTGAAGCCGAGCCAACATACTTGGAAGAGGGAGAGACGCTGATGGCGGCACGTAGGACGCTGGTAATTAACACCAAGACAATGTCACTAAACTGCAACCACTGGCTCATTTAAAGTTAATGTACGAAAGTCCTGAGGGGCAATACATGACAGACAATCGAACCGTGAACCCTTATTCTGAGAAGCCTGATGGGTGACAAATCATACATATACAATGTGGCTGTACCGTGTTGCGAACAATGGAACGTCTACCCAACCCTAGCGGTAGTGGTGAGATGGCGCATGCGCTACCAAACGCGGCGTCACGATAGTCAACACCCAGGAGGTCTAGTGTCTCAACTTTTCTTTATCTTAATGTCAGAGGCTGTGGTGTGGTCATGGACAAAATAAGTCATCAGGACCAGGCTTTACATATAAAGAGGAGCTAGACTGATGGAAAGGAATAAAGACAAAAATCTATATCAGAGATGCTTGCTGAAAATCACAGTCCATATAAACGAACAGCGCGTATGGTCTTCAAAATACCATGAATACTTGGAGTAAATATTTCCGTTTATTTCCGGTGTTGTTGTTTACTACTCTACCATGATGGCCTTACTGATCCTGAAGGTCGACAGGTCTAAATCCCAACCAAATAACCAAAGCGTCAACATCAAAGAAATTCACTGTCGATGGCATGAATCACACAACAAAGCGGATCGAGAAAATGGCTTTGGGACGACGACGAACCGTCGGCGTGAACCAAGTGAGGTAAGACGGGACGGTTGGTCTTGAAGATGAGGCTGCCTGCACTCTGACCGATCAAAGCACAGAATGGGAAGTTTTTGGCGCTCAGGTTACTGGAGAACTGGGGCGTTGGGGTGGCTGTTGAGCTAAGGCAAGAGGACAGTGGTCAACCGTCGCTAAGCTACGAAACATGAAAAGCCAGGGGCTCGGGTCTTGGAGCAAGGGCTGGAGAATTAAAGAAAGGACTCTACAGAATTGAGGTAAGGGCTGGAACAGTAGCAGTAATAGTTGTAGTAGTAATTGTGCTACATCTAATACTAATGATAATAATATTAATTATGACTTCCACAGGCGACAAGAAGTGTGTGGAAAATTCATATCAAGCTTTCTTAAAAGCCTCGACCACACCCAGCTGAGCCGTATCTCCGGTAAGTGTGTTCACGTTGGCATGGGATCAAAGTGTGGCATGACGCACGGTATGACACCAGCCTGGCGTGACTCTGACCTACTCCAACTGGTCAGGTATCAAGGTCACGTCAGCATATGCTAAGATCACACCATCGTGCTCATGGGTTAAAACATGGCATATTTTCACTCGAGAGAGTTGATAATTTCGTTATTCTCAAAATACTGTTTCTTGCTCATCCATGCAAGTCGCTTATGACCTACGTCGCATAAGTATAAATACATAACCTATACATTACTGGAAACTCAAATGTAATAAAGGTAATGACCCCCTTATATTACAAACTTCTGTTTTCGAAGAAGTGTTCGTGAAGCAAAGTTGAGTCGAGAAAACTCAAGATGGTAGCCTATGATTGTGAAATAGTGTAAACTGAATGGCGTCATTTTAGTTATAAGATGACGTTAAATGACTTCACCAAATTTACTCATTTTCAGTACTTGGAATGGCGAGATACACGCTCCTGTGCTCGGGCCCTAGATCGGGTTACCAAGGCTTTCGCTTTAATCTGACGTTTATTTGAACTACTTAAGGGCTAGGCGTTACGATCCCTGAGCACGACGGTACGAACCACAACGGTATTAACGTACCTCGTCTTTGATCACACCCTTATAAATGCTGAGCCAAAGGCTACGCCATCACACTCAAAAAGGACCGTACCATCGTATCTTGTCGTTGTGATCAAGGGGCTATAAGACGCAAAATTATACCGTCTGGGCGCCGTCAGTTATTCAAAAACCGCAGTAACCGCCCTGGTAACGAACCCTCAGCCAGCCAACAGGTCCCTGCCGGGACATAAACACACGGTAGTGGCTCTGAAAACGGCCTTAATAAGAGAAAACGGTATAACTGTACTCGAATCTTTATTCAGATTTATCATAACCCAATCAAATCGCATGTCACACCAACAAAGATCATATGAATACTAATATGTATTGACAAAACATTATGAAACTTATGAAATAAATTCTCTATGGGTGTTTTCACAACGTATACCATGTGATATACTTTTATATGCACCGACCGTTAAGTGAAGCAATACATCGTATCCAAGGTCCTGGATATCTCTGAAGTCAGCCCTCTCTCAGCCCCAGGTGGTTGGAGATAAGGCTAAGAATATCTTCTTGATTGCTGACGAAAGACGAAGGTTTCTGGAAACTTTGGGGTGGTTTTTGGAAGCACGATGAGTAAAACACCCGAAGAACAAAGAAAATTTAGTCATCTGTATATACAGCCTCGGCCTATTTTTTTTTTTTTTTCTTCTGAGACGCTACTGGCAACTGAGGCCGTAATCGAGGCCATCCGATTAACGATATATATATATATATATATATATATATATATATATATATATATATTATATATATATACCCTACCCTAAGTCAGGTACCCATTTTATAGGCAAACCCCTAAGAATGAATGAACAGCTAGGTTGACTGTAGACCGACTGCCGCAACCAGGATTCGAACAGGGCCCTCGACCCTGGGAAGCCCGTGAATGCGTCACGGCCAAGGACGCGAACCTCTACACCACGGAGGTGATTCCGTCTATCTTTACCAACGATATAAAACACTTTTTCTAACCTAGCGGTGCACACTTCATACCCTCCTGGCGGTGCCTAGAATGTACAATCCTAATGAAGACAAGAGGGGTTCCTCTTATCATACTTTTCGTACCAGCATTTTCATCTAATGGCTTAATGTTGGATGGCTGTCTCCTGCCCCGAAAGGCTTAATCATCGTACTAAGCTAAACTACACTATACCATAAAGACAACACAAATATTTGGCTGGTCAACATTGCTCTCCCTTTTCAATGTCACGCTATAACAAGAGTCACTAGCAGGCGCAACAAACAAAAATTAGTAGTGTTTGCTCTCGCAAGTGTTCTGCTAAGAATAGCACGCAAGAATAAGCAAATAAAATATCAATTAGCAGTCGTTCGCAAGTCCTTCATAATGGCGGGTAAACAGAGATGCTTCTAATAAAAACAGATTGTTTTCTGAAGCTGAAATATCATGGTTCTGAAAATAGCAGGGAAAAAAAATAATGGTTCTGGGAAACGAGATGATGAATGGCAGACTAGATGACAAAAGAAAACGATTACTGGGAATCTATTTATCATCATTAACTCCATTCTCCATTCCACACAGTGGATGCAGCCAATGAAGTATCACACATACACACATCCTTAACCAAAAGCAAGTGTTAACACACGGCGAAGTCACATGCAGACAGCTCACGGAAGCAGGGTGTAAAATTAGACCTGTAGAGCAGGAAGTGGGTAGCAAAAATCACGATCAGAGAGGGATGGTTAAAGATGTGATGCCAGAAGAATTTAAGAAAAGAGAGGCATTTGATTCAGGCCAATAAAGCGGTGGAGGAAAAGCCACCCCAAACATGTTAAGGACTGCTACATTCTGTGGAGAATAAAACCTGTAAATAAGTGTTCACATGGAAAATAATTATAGCATCTATATAACACCCTCAGGTTACGTGAAGTAGATTCAGTGATCTTATGTAGGGGTTCCATGACAAAGTTGAAGATATGGTTCTGTGCAACACGTTTATACTACTGTACGGATGAATTATGGTGTTTTGAAACTGGAGAGAAGGAAACGAATGACATTCAGAAACTATTTCTAACTTTAGTATCTAATGGAACCTTGCATACTGATAAGTAAAAACCTGTTCAAGGGGTTAAGTCGTTGTACTCAAGAAAGCCAAATCGTCGTACTCAAGTGGTTAAGTCGTATTCAAATAGTTGAGACCGAACTCAGGAAGTTAATGTCTTAAATGTCTGACACAACAGAAGCTGCCGCCTTCGTCTAGCCAGCAAGCAACGCAATAATGAAGCTGCAGCATAGTTTCTACTGCCCATTTCCCAGTGTTGTTTACGTAACGGCCAGCGCCTTCTGGAAGGTTCCGGGAATCGCACAACGGCCAACCACGCACCCTAACTTACCCTCTCTTTCCCGCCCCGCCCACTGCCCCCACGCTATCCAAGTCTCTACTCCGCCTCATTCCACCCGCTCCCTTAAGTCTTCCCTCCGCCCCGTTCCACCCACCACCTGGCTCCGCCCCATTCCACCGGCTATTGGGCTCCACCTCCCTACCTTGCTCCACCCTGACTGTTCTACTCCGCCCAGTTCTTCCCGCGATGCGGGCCCCGTCTCGCCCCGCTCCGATGCCCTGCTCCACCTCACCATTACATAATCGTCCAGAATTTCCCCACCAAACAAGGGCCTCTGCCTCGCTAGTTCATAAGATCTGGGTAGTATTTTTAAAGTTCCACGTGCGTAATATAATTCCCGTCTCCACCAAATCCAGCAGCAAGATACAAACGTGTTATTTTGATCATTTACTGTACTCTCGATTGTCGTATAGACACAAATAGGCAACACTTGGATAACAGGGTTTCAACCTTATCCACCCTGTACGGAAGGGATTAACACAAGGGTCCAGGGACCTACACGAGGGACTAGGGACCGAGGTAAGGGACCAGGGACGGACCAAGGCAAGGGATTAAGGAGCAACCTAACACATTTTTTCCCCAGCCAGTTCAGACCAGATCCTCGGGTTAAATATTTAGGATCTGGTACGTTCTGTGGCACATGATGCTACTGTGCCTACCTCCACGTGGCCTCTGTGTATTTATCTGTGTACGTCTTGTCTGAATACGCGACCGTGTTTGTATATATGCTCGCACGTGTATGTATTTGTTTGTATATATGCTCAAACGTGTATGTTTTTATGTTTGTATGTATGCTCGCACGTGTATGTATTTATCATTATAATTTTTGTGTGTGTGAGATATGATGGGCAATAGCACCATCTTTCGGATTCCCATCATCCTAAAGATGATATTGTACGAGAATTTATCTAGAGTACGCTACCATACTACTGGATGCCTGTTGCTTTCTTGGCACTACGTGTGAAGACTGGTATTGAGAGAGTTGCCACAACAGGTTCTTCGAGAATACGGGTGGCATTACAAGAAGTAGATCTTAGACGGGTGGCACTACAGATCGTGGATCTTACACGGATGGAGATCCTCTGCTGGTGGCTATTCAGATGGTGTATCCAGAGGCCCCCATCGGGTGCGTTTCCTAAAATGGCCTTTAACAAAAAATTTACCCTACCCGAGTCCCATGACAGCCTTCCAGTGTTGGTCTTCCAGGAAGCCATTAACACGGCCTTCTAACCAGATGGCTTTCCAGACAGCAACTTGCACGGTATTACGAGACACACGATGCGTGAGACGTCAGAGAACATGAGCCTCAACGGATTAGGTCATGGGTTACACCGTCGTGCTCAGGAAGAAAGAAAACGGGGACCTCCTCTCTAATAAACACAAGGGACCCCCCCCCCCCACACACACACACACACACACACAAAGGACTGATATTTGATACAATCGGTGGAAACCATCTCTGATTTTTCTTTACATTGGAGGCTCCAGTCACGGACTAAAGTCCACATCAAGGCCAGGAAAAGAGACAAAGGAAAGTATTTACGAACTCTGGGCGAAGTGAGAAACCTGTCCCTTAAAACGCGCCCGGTGTAGGTGTAGCAAAAGAAACAATTATCAAAACGGCCCACCCTCGAGTTGCCAATGGCCACACAATAATCATGTGATGCAGCAGCTTCCCAAGTACTGCGTGGTCTAACTAGCGGTGGGGGCATACAAGCAACCAGCTCTCGGGAACAAAAACCTAAATAATATCTATACATGTCGACACTGCGGCTTGGGGTAAGTTTTGGAGTTAGCCTAGAAGAGTTGGCAAGTCGTACCACTTTCGTCTCAGCTCCTGTCAAGTAAGGATGCAGAGCTAGAACGACCCTAGATGTGAGATCAGTACTCCATACAAGAATGGATCAATCATCTGTACAAACGGAGCAACTGTCGGGGTGGAAAAGAAAAAAAAAAAAAGAGAAAGCCCCAGCTTAATCAATCGAGTGGAAATTCGAGATTTAGTTAATCATAGATGACTAACGGGACAAAATACTGGTTTTCAATAACTAAATCAAAGATGTAAAAACCTCCCCTCGCTCGGTCGTATTAACCTTGGTGTGGGAAACATGGCAGGTCGCAGAGGAGGTTGTTAGAGTCACGTAGACTCCCCGGGGTCCCGCCTCCCGACAAACCCGACCTGTGCGGCAACAAACCGTCCATTAGCCACTGCTGTTGTTATCCCTGTCGCTCATATTGCCGCATGTACCGCAGCTGCTGCTGCAGGTGTTGACGTTACTAATGATGATGCTGTGGCCGCGCTGTTCTTTCAGGTACTCCTGCTGCTGTCGATACCAGCGATACTAACGAAGGCAAGTACCAAGCTCCACCTGATTCAGCTGCTTACGGCACCACCGCTGTGAAAACCACTGTTACTGCTGCTCCTCCTGACAGCACCGCATACGTAATATATCAGCAATTGAACAATCATGCTATTTCCATTACCTCTTTTTTTTTTAATAAACAATGAGGTTCATATCAACGCCATGCGAGCTCTGGGGAGCTGTCTGTAATGTCCTTGATGAGGGAGGCTTCACCAATCCCGGGGCACACGAATGGTAGCTGCTACCTACATTTAATGTGTGGAGACCAGCCTTACGAGGACGAGCCGTTGTGATCCTCTTTTCCTCATCTTACAACCAAACTGGAATAGTCTCCTTTGGGCCTTCACTCAAACTACAACATTCAAATGCCAGGAACACACACACACACTGGAAATGAGAGAAGTCTGTCATTACCTAAGACTATTCTTGACCACAGTAGTCATATTCCTATTCGAACTGTACTGTGCAGACGGCTTCAGTAAAACTCGGAAACAATAGCCGAAGAATTTCAATGGAGAAAACTTCGAGGAGAGACGATGAAGGAGGTACAGCAGCGAGTATGGATAGACTGGTGTCTGCCCCCACACAGAAATGCCACGCCCGCCTATGATGAAGAAGCCTTTAGCAGAGCGTGGGATGAGAGGCTGGGGAGCAGGGCAGCGTATACCAGGAGGCGAGAGGGGAAACAGCTAGCTTCGCGTAAATATTTACAAGTTTAGTGTGTGCCGAGCAACACACACTACATATTACAGTTTCTTTCCTTAGCTGAAATTATGAAACTCAATAATAACTCCTTGAGGCCGACAGTACGACCCTATGAGCACAACTGAACGACCCTTAGGTACGATATCTTGGCCCGACCTAATTAGCCAGGCCATCCTGCTAATGGGTTGTGTCGTCGTTCTCACGGGGTCTCACATCTTCCTGGCTTGAGTCGCATTGTTTCCAAACGCATCACAAATTCAAACCTACGAAAATGAAGTTGTAAACACTTCAGTTCTAGACATACTAATTCTACCAATCACAGTCAAGACTGCATCACTTTTCATCAAACTAATCCTTTCATATATATATATATATATATATATATATATATATATATATATATATATAGATAGATAGATAGATAGATAGATAGATAGATAGATAGATATTCTTGAGACTTTATATATACCTTATATCAGCCGGATACAATCTTGTCTTTGTCCGTATCATACTAATCAACTTTTCGAAGAAATAGCTGGGTTTATTACATATAACCCTTGAATCCACTGAGGAAAAAGCCTAAGCTGAAAATAAGAACCAATCAGTGTGTTTAACTTATACTAAATTTCACCAACCAAGAAATATTTACAGCTAGATGTACCAAATACACTAACATTATAAATACTTCATAAAATTCTATTAATTTCATTATATCTTGCTATCTTTACAAACAGATGTAAGTTTCATATGGCTGAAACGTAGGGAATAAAGAATAACAAATGCGATCAGATGATAATGTCTCTACACCAATTAACTATATTTTCCAAAGTAATGGGACTCGGTTTACAATACTAATATCAATCTGAACTCAAAACAAGAAAAACCATTAAGGTTTATTGCGCAATTCCAACTTTATTACCAAATGCAGTTTCGTCCCTAAATGCCGTTGCTGACAGAATCGTCCTACTATTCCCAACAACGCAATAGCAAACCTACATAATGTTTGCTCTAATGCGCTTCAGTGTGGACAAAAGGCATGCACAGCGTCCCAAAATCAGGTTATAACAGGGTGACAGCGTACCACACAGAAAACTTGTCAGAGGCAACTATCATTATTAGTATTAGTAGCAGTAATAACTGAATTTGTAATAGCAGTTGTAGTATAAAAGCCGGGCGATCATACCCAAGGGTAGTATCGTATAACAGAAACGCATAAAGGGTTACACAATGAAATTATTCGTGATAATGATCAAAACCTGACACAGGACACCAAACTTACCCTCTCCTTATCTTCAGTGATCTCTTCGTGTTTACAAAGGACGACTTGTTCAGCCCAAATATTTACGGTCTCAGAGGATTGTAATAGCCGTCGAGCGTAACACAATGGTTCATATACCTCACACGGAGAAGACCAAATTCAACACTTCACAAACTCATAAACTAAGTTCAAATTCAAAAAGAATTGTTTGCTCTAGCTGGTATGTGCGTGATATAGGTTTAGTAGCAGCACTATGAGAAAGATGACAGCAAGAAGGGAAGATCAAATTATCTACACTGAAGTCCAAGAGTGGAGCTTCCAGAGATTAGCCGTAATGAAGGAGAGCGAGACGGGAGCCTGGCCGATACTGATGGGCTCCCGTGGCGAGGTGCGGGGCGGGTTTGGGCGGGGCGGGGCGTCAGTCTGACCCTCCCTCCCTCCATCCTTGTACTCGACGAGCCACCCATCCCTACACCTTTCCCGCTCCGTGCCTCGGGGGATGGGAGACTCCCTGCTTGTGATGACAGGCAAATGTTAATATCGGCGTGGGCCACAGAGCTATTATCATCTCGTGTGCCGTGCAACAAAGGTGTGGTCTCCACTGGTAATGATGTGTGGTAAGCTTTACAGAGTTCACCTCAGCCTCACCACGTCAAACCTTAATACGAAAACCTTGACAAAGGCTCTTCTATAAGAAAACTTTCTTATGCTTTATATGTGGAATTTCATGTAGTGCCAACACTAATTGTTGACTCAAGCATTTATTACATTTAAGCAGTGACTCAACCAATCCCCAAGGGCATATCATTCTCTGCTTGTCATGTTTTCCAGACTCTTTATCATTTACTTCAAGAATTAATTTGCAGAGTAAGTCAAGGAGAGGAAAGTAAACCCATCTGTGCTTAGCCATGATGTGCAAAACGAACGTGACGAAAAACATTTACTGACATCGTCCTTTTTTTTATCCAAAAACCTTCCTTGTCACACATGTGTGGAAAAACAGTAGCCAGTTCTTCAAGTCCTCCACCCTCCGTATCTCCTGATCTCTGACGACACTAAACTAAATAATGCCTCGCGTATGACTCCATCAGCCCATGACGCTAAGTATAATGTTTATCTAAGATTAGATGCACTTTTGTTGTCTTAAAATGAGACGCCCTGAAAGGTTAATTTCATCATCGTCGATTACGCCATTCTGTGGCCACACTATATTGTAACTTCACCGAATTCAGGCCTCGAGACCGTGGCTTAAAAAAAAAATGTTCTACATAATTCTGCAACCAAACACATTACTGATATCAACCATTTGAAAATGACAACTTTACCTCGAGTATGACGACTAAATCCACTGAATACGACGACCTAACCCCTTCAGCCTGATGACTTAAAACTTCTGCCACGATAACTAGGGTTATCATAAACATGGGTACTAGAAGTTAATTTGCCATCGTTCACCTCCCACCAAATTGCTATATTAAGGAGTGAATATCAATACGATTATGTACATACATACAGCAACTTCATATTGCATTCTGTTTTAGTCCATTTTGCACCCGTTTTCTTACGTCTTAATCTTAACAAGGTGAACAACAAGTAACTCGGTAGACACCAGAAAATAAAGAATATAAAACATAGGACTGACAAACCATGTTAAACACTTTCATGCCCCATGCCTTTAAGAGCAACTAATGTTTCAAAAATCAATAAACGTAAAAACATGTCACTGTATATATATATATATATATATATATATATATATATATATATATATATATATATATATATATGGGCGAAAACTTTATCTGTAACGACCATAAACAACTATGCTAAATCTGACCTTCAACCCGGCCCGCAACGTCAGCAAAGCATGAACACGCCAGATATGAACAGCCAAAAGGGCATCACTCAACCGCATTGAAACTCCTCGCCTGAACTAACGCTCGTTAACCTCCCATTCAGTAGCATACGGCAAGGTCGCCATTATGTCGTCACATGCCTGGGATGGAGTATATATACGCTACGGTGTTTATTTCTCGTTGTGAATGCGTATTCCCAGGTTCGTCTGACGAAGGGTGTAATCAGAAGGCGTAGAGGGGGGTTCCCCTGTCTTTATTCCCAAACGGCCAACGACTGATGTGAGAGGCACAGCAAGGATATACGAGTTGCCAGCAGAAGATAAGCAGCACGACGTTTCGTGTAAAATACAGCAAAAAATATAATACAAATATATCATCTTAAAAGTGGAATACATATACATTAAATGTATCATCTTTAAAGTGGAATATATATACATCAAATGTATCATCATTAAAGTGGAATACATATACATTACAGTCTCCAGATCCTCTGTTTCCACTACACCTCACGCACAACCAGTCCTCACTCAAAGAACATCACAGAATTTCCTACACACTATACACAACTTTAATACCTTGTTGGTGATGCACTGCAGGCTTTAAACCGCATCCCATTTTCTCATTCAATGGTTCAATGCTTCAGTTTCTAATCCCCCCGGAAGTATAAGGTTCTTAAGCTCGATTTGTGGCTCTCCGATCGATCTGTACAATGTCCATTCTTTTTTTTTTTTTCCTATGGCAGCCAAGATGTTACGGGAAATGTCATGCCCCAACCACGGCCATCTCGGATTATGTGTGTGTGTGTGTGTGTGTGTGTGTGTGTGTGTATTACCTGACCAGCCCACTCGAGGTTATATCGCGAGTGAAGACACCTTCAGAGAGGCTGCATCATTGTGCAGTCTCGTCAAATCCCTCATTTACCTGCTACTGGGCGTTTAAAATCTGTACATAAAAGTTAAACGTTTAATACTTTTTTTTGACAAACATGAACGTATTCGTGTCCATGATAAGTAAAGGTAATTTCCATAAACTGTTGAATATTTTTCTAGGTAGAGAAATAATCAAAATCACAAGAAGCCGACACTTGACAGATAAGACCGGTTTCACCATCATTACCGACCAATATTCCTTGGTATCGACCTTGGGATCAATACTATGATGTGATCCAAATTCGTAAATTTCAAACGTGTCGAATATGATAACTAGTCACATGCATGTAATTCTAAACAACTCAATAAAACATCAGTTGAAATTACCTTATCCATCCATAAACTATATTCAATCGTTCCAGCTCTAATCCTTGCTTTAAAAACATTTAACAAGATATAAAGTTTAGGACTGAATGATGGGTTTTAAGTTATCACTACACGAAGCAAATAAGGTCATTCAATTATTAGTTTACCACATACGTTTTCTGTGATCGGTGATCACAGAAAACTTATGTACCCTAAACATGGACTCCTATAAGAGTCTTCCTGCCGTTTTCCTATCTATCCTAGTTATTTTTCGTACTATTCCATTAAACAGCGTTTTACAAATATTACTTCCTGAATCTTCAACAATCAATGAATTTGGCTTAACGTTAATTACTCAATACATCGCAATGATACTTGGAAGCACGCTAAGACTGCACCTTATTTTTTGCATTACCTTCAAAATTTCTTCATTTAAACACTCATAAACCCTCTAGAATTTTCTCAGACGTCTGCCGCAAGAGCTTTGTCAATCACAACAGAAATAAATTCACCTTCCTGCTTCTGGCAAATTGAAGAAGCACCACATACTTTACCTCCCTCACCAACCAATGAACCGACAAATAACTTAAAACAGTTACTTTGACATCAACCATCCATGATGCTGAACCAATTTCATCGGAAACCACTAACTGACCTCCTACTAAAAACTTTTTGCTGCATTAGTAACTTCCCATTTATTGTCCTGTTGTCTTGTACTGTTCACTTCTTTCCAAAATATTTCCTTATTCTTTCTGATGTTCAATACTCTTCCCACACCTATCATCTGCCCTTTTTAGCTCATACCTTTTTCTTGACCTCCTGCAATTTCTCTTGCACTTGTAACTCTCCCAATTATATGTGTACAGCTTAATGCACCACTACATGCCACTGAGCTCACCTTAGACATATCTAGTAAGGCCTGGAAGAAACCATGAGCAAAAATCATTACTACTGAGTTAGAAGTGTTAACCAAACCTCTCAGCATAGTAAATTTTACAAATTATGGAATTAAACTCACCATAGGGTTCAGGAAACTGAAGTTGTTCTATGCTGTCATGTCCCATGATCATCAAGTGTTTCCATGTAAACACCCTGGGAATGACAAAAATATTTTTTATGACAGTGGGTTTATGTCTGCTCATTCTAATGTTAACTGAAAATGAACCGGCACATCAGTATAATGGAGAAAATATATCATCAAAACCTACCTATAAAACTCAAGAGGACTACTGACTTGATGACAGGGAATTTTGTTTGTTATCAATATTGTCTGTTAGTTGCTTTTATTCAGTCTCATGCAAAAGCTATTGTAATTACAATAAACAAAATTGTAATATCAAGCATTTACCTGTTCAAATTATGCAGACCTTGAACCTGCTAAACAGGTCAACAACAATTAATCTATTTACATTTCATCTAGAATCACCCCAGGACCAACTTCTCTGAAAGTCCTGTTGTTACCCAAGACCTTTCTAAAGGCTCCTGCAGCCCAAGGATATACTACTTCCATCATCAGGGAAAGTGGAGTGATGGATAATAACACTGTCCTAAAGTATTCAAAAATACTTAAAATCAAGTTCATTAGGTTTATTAAGTGTTTACATATCCACAATAAAATCAACAGCTGGAGCATGCATGAAGGAAGCAATCTATTCCACAGAAGTGAAACCAGTGTTAACTACTTAGTAAACTAACAATAATAATAGGGTAATTTTTCAAACAACAGCAAGCTCTTTCTACATAAAGTCAACATCAATATCCATATCACAGACATATCTTAAACATATTCACAAGAAGCATGGACAACTGCTAAAACTAACTTTACTACACTTCACCTTCTTGACTAACAAACCCATAACAGCAAGGTATAATGCTACATAATACGTGCAATCAAAGAAAACAGCTCACTGCTAAATGGATAAACTCCTCCCACATATCACATGTTAGCACCAGCAATGTCCTAGTATACCATAGCCATGACATCATGCTGTTCATGGCGTTTCAAAAAACTATGAAAAAATCATAAGATTTCCCACAGGGAAAAAATATTTTGGGAAAAAAAAAATGTGTGTTCCTAAGCATCCAATAGTTGGTTAACTTTTAAAACAATAACACTAATTCTATGGTAAATGGTATATCTAAAATAAATAACTAAACACTGTACACTTGACTGACTATGTGGTATAGCTTCACACACATTAAACTTGGCTTTTCTAAAGCCCACTACAAGCCAAACTTGTGTGCTGCATTAGACTTGCATGTTATTAGATTAAGCACAACATAAAATAAAATAAATCTTGCCACACTACATAAAATGAAATGATAAATATTGTCCATTTCAAAAACAGTTTCATATTTCCAGATAAGTAAAATCCTAATTTATCTTCCTTATAATACTTTCATAAGGCAGGCATTAACCACACTAAAATGGCCAAAAGCATATCTTACTGCCTTAAACTGTGAAATTCAATCTGCTTTATCATACCAGCCATAATATCAGGAACTTCACAGATATTGTCAAGCTTCATCACACCTGTGATCTGTTTCTACTGAACTTAAAGAAAATCACTTCTTGTCTCTAACCGACTTATCACAGCATTCAACAAAATAGTAGACATACACCATTATGCATCAAAAAATGGTTATCACTAAACCTGTATAATGAGGAAGATGGATCCTATTATCAGACTATCAAATAGGATGACTGGTAAGGTAACTAAGATGTAGTGATGTGATATGATGAGAAAGCTACCAATATCCAATTATTCACATCACAAATTTTTATTAATATAATTATGTAAAATTCTATTGAAAATCTAAGATGGGAATTTTCATATATGATTATATAATCTAGTATTGAGTGATTCTTAATAGACTTTCATTTGAATGATTTACTTGTATCTATGTAGCTAAACTTAAATTTTCCATTAATTTTTTCTTGTCCACTCAAACTTGGAATTTTTTCCCAGGTCACTGCACCTCCTAACCTAAGTGAGAAGCCAATAAACTTTTTTCCATGTAAAAAAATATCTTTATTTGAAGTCAGGACGTAAAGGCCATTGAATACTTAGCTAATTTGACATGGTTATAAAAGTGATTAATCTATCTATATAAAATTCCATAAAAATCATCACAGACACATTAGAACTTCTGCCACAGGACATTCTGTTACAATACATACACATAATTATGGAAGAAATTGCTGGATGGTCCATAACAATGTTATGAATTGGACAAAGTTTTAAATATCAAGTAACAAAACAAGCAAAATATGATTAAACACTATTAAGTGAACAGTCAAATCTTTGGTAAACACTCTGTAGTAAGTATGATGCTGATTAAAATGCTAACCAACCCATATATTTCATATTATTCATAATATTGAAGAAGTATTTTTACTCAGGTGATGTAGCACATGCTACAATACATGACAATCAACTCTAATCATATACTGTATACCTATGTGAAGCCTTGCCAATCAGAAGCTTCTGATTCATCATCCTGCTCTACATTGATGCATTTTATGCCATCACGTAACATTGGTGTTCCTTTTCTTTTACCTGAAATGGAAAACAACGACTCTTATTTGGTCCCCACATCTGACGATGATACAGCATGCTGTACTAGCAATGGATTTTCAGACTACCTGACAAGAGCATGCCAAAGAAGATTAATGTACAATCTTAATCAGTTGACCTGAAAATCCATATTCAATATAACCAACTCTTACGTAGGGACCATGAGCCTGAACAGATAATAGCATTTTGTGGATAATGTGATCATACCCATCCCAACAGTATATTTCATATACTGAGATTTCATCAGCTGTTTTTGATAAATCAGACTATGAAAGTATCAATTATTGGTATCATAATCAGGAAGTGTTCAGTGGTTATGCATAACTTTATTTGTAAAATTTGCAGTAGTCTAGTCACTCACCCTCACAAAAATAAATAGAACAAAGCTACAAACCACATAAACTTGAGCAATGAAAACAATCACCGGTTGCATAGCAACCATACATGCACTCAACACCTACACAATGAAATAAAGATCCTCTAAATAAAACACCACCACAACATGCTCAGTGATTGATTCTGTGCAGGAGTATTTGCCCCCTCCCATCATTACTAACCATCAATCCCCAGGTACAAATAAAAAGGTTTTCCCTATCTCACATTCTAGCAGTCTCTAGTTGCACATCCCATAACCTCCAAATACATAACACTAACAAAACACACACACACGAACACTGAAGTAACACAACAAGCATTAAACTGCTCTCTGAACTCATTCTTAAATTCTACCCCTACAGACATACACTTCCCAGACAAACAAAAGGAAGAATTTTTCCATGTATGCTCTGGACGCTATCTATTCCTACATCACTAAAAACACTAAACAAATCTCAAAATCCTTCATGCCTACAATAAAATTACCACAAAGACACAACACTTACTTCACAACTGCCCTCCAGCCTCCTCACACATATGCACACACGTCACTATACCTTGTGACCTATAGTCTCACCCAGCAGATGTGACCAGCTTCCTCAGAGACATGCCAACATGGTTTAGGCATATGGAGATGATGAGCAAAGAAAGACTGTCTAAGAGGATCTATTTGTCAGTAATGAAGAGAGCATGGGGACGGAGTAGGATAAGAACATGGAAGGATGGAGAGAAGGAGGTTTGGGAAATCATGGCCAAGGCATATACAAGGGTCAGAGGCATCCATCACATGCTAAAGTGGAAAAGGTGATTACATTAAGAAAAAATACTGTACATATAGTTATATTCATACAATGGCATGAAGCTCACCATGTTGTTCATCCTTCCTTTAGGTGGCAGATAAATGGGTATAGCAAGATCAGAAGAGGTACTTTTTTTGGAAGGGAGAACAATCAAATTCCCCCCCACATTACTAAAGTAAAGCAAGTGGAACTTAAGGATAGAGTGGGAAAGCTTGCAGAAGCATGAAAAAAGATATTTAAAGAAAAAATGGGATTAGTAGATAAATGAAACAAAAGGGGAAAAAGATTAATAAAGGGAGAAAATGAGGAAAAGGCAAAGTTAGAGTGCCTATGTACCAATGTACAGTGCCTATGAATATCTATGACAAGATATTGCCACAAAGGCAGGCCTAGAGTGCCCATGAATATCGATGACAAGATATTGCCACAAAGGCAGGCCTAGCATGTGGTACTCAACATATCTTGCTCCTTGGATAAAGTTGTTACTTTCAGTAGCCACTAGTTTCTTGTGATCATTGCTTCTAGGTTCATCTGGAACCGACTTCATCAATTGGTCTAATCTTCCTTTAAATGTTTCTGCAGTTACTCCATGCATATTTCTTAATTCTCCTGTAATCACAATGACTAATTTTTCAAGCTTCTTTGCTGGACATTTTTTCACTGTATTTTAGTCTGATATATTTTCAGTATGTTCCCAGGAATAACTCCTGAATTGATAGTTCTGTTTCTGTTTTGTTGAAAGGCTTTCAAGTTTTAAAAATTTTCTTCTAGGCTGAAGTTCCACTTGTGAAGTGCTACTCAATTCTTCCTAATTTACTTACTTCCATCTGTTTAACTTCTGACCACACAATACAGCAATATCTAATTCTACTTTTCATATATACAATGGACAATCTTAACAACTCTCTGTCACTTATTATGAAAGTTCTCATTATCATACCACTCATTACTTGACATTCAAGTTTTATGTTTCAGCAATTCCCAATATTATGACATTTTCTTTGCTTACAAAGCAAAAAATAAGAAAAAGATAAGGAGAAAAAACAAGGATTAGAGGGAAACAGGAATGATTGATAACAGGAGGGTAAAAAGATAAAAAATATGAGGATGATAAGATAAACTGTGACAAATATGAAACGATATCTCTAAAGGAATATGAATGACAAACAATATCATTACCAACCTAAAACTCGAGCATGGATGGTCAGCTTAAGTTCACCACCTCTAGGTTTTAACAGGACGATCTTCTCACGCAGTAACTTTTCTTTGTGGGCTAATAGTTCTAAAGACACCTCTAGTCCACCATCATCAAGTGCCTTTTGACAAAATGTACACAATACTTAGCCAATAGGTTTTTCTGAAATATGATCAAACATAATCTAGAAAGAAATATCATATTGTTAGAAACACGATCAACAATATTACCACCATGTAAGTATTAGTTCCAATAGATTATCAAAGGGTAAATGAAGAAAAATACTATCAGAGGGGAGCAAAACTGAAGGATGTGGAAAAATGCAGTGTTGAGTCATCAACTTATGAGAGCACTTGCACAATTCTGTCATTATTGATCCTGATTCCTAAGTACATGAAATAATCAAAACCTACTCATTTTTCAGCACTTTAACTTATACTGAACACCTCACACCTCACATCTTTCAAAATCTTAAAACAAGACCTATAATCACATTTGCACTCAACATCCTCCCTGAAGAACATTAAAGTAAGCTGCAATTCTATTCTAATTCTCCTCTAATTCGGCTACATAACAGCAACATCAACAAACAATAGAACTACAACTGCCATCTCACTTTCTACCTCAACCAGAAATATATCATACAACTATGTTCTCATTACACACTTCCACTTTACTTCAAATTTTCAATTCTTATACAAACACTACTTCCATAACAAAAATAACTGCTTAATTCACTTATTTGCCCCAAACGGTATTCCTTAGGTTGAGTGAAATGGTTTACCATTCAAGAAAAAGGATATAAAAGTCCATTAGCAGTAAGAAATGTCAAGTTGCAAAGTTTATGCAAACCTCCAAGCCATAACTTCGTGCTCTTAAACAATGAACATCCTACAAAGTCAGGATGAAAAAGGAACCCAAAGTCTGTCACATCAAATCTTTACACCTCTTTTCACTTTACACCAATTTCCTTAAACTCCTCAAAAATAATCTGATGGTTTTGAACTATGTCATCATGTTCTCATAATCTACTGTTTTTCAAATACCATAAATTTCTTAAAGTGCAACGTCAAAATACATAAAGAACACGAATTACCTGAAGGTTCTCAGCATGGCAGTAAACACTAGGAATGTCTCCCACTTGATAACCTTCACTAGCATCTTTCAATGGCAGCTTTACAATAATCTCATATCGATGAAGAAGCTGAAAGACACAAAAAGAATACTGATATTTGGGGGTATTCCAAATACATTAAAAAAAAAGATTGTTTATGGATACACATTGCCTTAATGAATATAAATATGTATTTTATTCTTTAGATAAACTGTCGAATGGTATGACAACAAATTCATACAATTCTTTAAAAAAATATGTAAAATTGCCAAACTAAGAGCAAACTAAATACCTAGAGTGGCTTCAGTCAATGGATTACAAGAAAACAATCATACTCCATAGCTATATTATCCACAGAGGGATTACAGAAACTGATGGATAATAATAAAAAGGTAATGCTAAGTTGTTAAAAAGGCCAGGCAGACAGATTTGCTTGCGCATCAGTAATATATGAAGTGTTTCTGCAAATCTGTAACTGTTACTGATTTAAAAAAAAAAATTCTATAGCTTCTAATTTTTCCTTTTTTCATTAGTAAGATATGTCTTAATATGGACACTAAACAACATAAAATTGGAAATCAAAAAGCCTTAGACTGCACAGATAACCTGCATACATATGAAACTCTTAGTTAGGCATACTCACTATCACATCTGATCCTTCAAAAACTACATCTATACAAATGAAGTATATTGCTTTGTGGGTAGCGTAGGCATATTGTGGGCTACTACCTTCCGATGGTAGATGGCAGACTTAGTAACACACTGGGGCTTTGTTTATATCGTAGGTTAAGGTCTAACTGCAAACACGTGGCTATCAGTGGTAGTAAGGAAAGAGCAGAGTTAATAAGATACATGGAAAATCTTCTAACAATATCTTTTCTCCAAAAGAGTTCTAGAAAGGAACCAAGAGGAGCTGCTATACTCTTCTTGTTCCATACAGGTTTAAGAAAGTCTCACAGATTTAAACCTCATTTTTACATTAAAAGTAAACCAACAGATTAGAATGCTATACCTGCAGGAACCCTACATGAGCTTCATATTCGGAACCCTTGACTTTTTCTTTGATGACTATAGCTGTGTTTCCCATTTCATCCGTGTCTTGAGAAAAGTGAACACGGCCTGAAAATACACCACAGTCTTTAAAATCATGTGCAGTTACTTTCAACAAACAAATAAAGAATCCCTCACATATAGTATATATCATTTTTTAATTTAATATCTAAGAATCTCATTATCCTCAACTGCCCATGAAAACAGTACACAGCAAAATCAAGATTAGTTAATAGGTCATTCGTATTACAAAGCATACAGTAGATGGCTCCCATCTACGAAGGTCATGCTAATATAAACCATATACTCTAATACTGCCTGGTAGTAGACAGTATGAATTATGTACATGTGTATATACGTATATGTCTGTGTGTGTATGTATATATATGTATACGTTGAGATGTATAGGTAAGTATATGTGCGTGTGTGGACGTGTATGTACATACATGTGTATGTGGGTGGGTTGGGCCATTCTTTCGTCTGTTTCCTTCCGCTACCTTGGTAACGCGGGAGACAGCGACAAAGTATAATAAATGAATGTAATATATATATATATATATATATATATATATATATATATATATATATATATATATATATATATGTGTGTGTGTGTGTGATGTTTCTTGAAACTGTCCACGTGATGGCATAGCATCATACTCACCCTTTTCATGATCAGCTTCTTGCCCAACATCTACTGCATTAACGACAGAATCTGCTTGGTCCATTACGTTAGTGGCTATGATGTTTGTCAGAAATTAGTATACCAAACATCTGTAAGGATACAGTAAGGAGCAAAAATAATAAAAGGTTAATGGGAGATTCCTAAAGAAACTTAATCTGACAATTCTGTAAACAATTCTCAAACCAGTTAGGATAGATTAGATGGGAGGCAATTTCAACCTCTATTGATATCAGCATGATCTAAAAGCAATGTGTTACCCGGCATTCTAAAAAAAACATTTTGTGCACAAAAGATCATTCTGCAAATTGGGTGGCAATTTGATCTGTTAATTAACGACGAAACATTTTCCTTCATCTTCTGAGCCCTGCCCTCATTTGTTGAATTTCCTAATTTCAAAGAATTAGCCACAGATGTATAAAACATCACATATAATTATTGCTCCTCTAAATACCTTCAATCGCTCAACACATATATAAACAGTGTACTGTGATCCTTAATTACTGAACATTATTGTGCCATTAAAAACACGGAGAGGTTTAAACTGCACTCAATACCAGACATTCACTGAAAAATACATGTTTTAAAGTTTAACAAGCCTGTTTTGCAGTTGCTGGATATCAAATAACATCAAAGCAAAATGTGTGTAAAAGACAAGACAGCATAAGTGCCACTAACATGTCTTGTTATGCTAATACATTTATGTTAGGCCAAGTCAAAATCTAGTTATATTAGGCAAAATTACCGTTCCGGACATCCACCTGGGAACCACCTGGGTTTTGGGTGGGGGAAATCACGCAGTGATTTGCGATAGGAACCAATGTCTGAATAGCTCCACTGACATCAAAAGCACTGCAACCACATCATTTCTAACAAACCTATACGTTTCTCCTAATCCTATAGCATATCTCTGTGATGCCCCTAGAATTCATATTTCCCTTTCCCTGATCTTCAAAATCCACCCCTTCCCCCCCACTTTCTAATAGTCATATAGGTTAAAGGATAAGGTGCAATTCATTGAAAATATTTTCTAATGATAAGAAACACCGTATGACGACTTGATATCACATGAGCTCTTAATGCCATTGAATGACAAGATAAATGACTTATCATGATCGATGGCAATCGAGTATGGCTGCTGAATGTATTGGCCAGTCATGTCATATTAAGCCAGGCACTTTTCTAGCTCGACTTATCAAATATCAATCAAATCAAGACACAATTACTTACATAGGATGTTTTCTTAATCACAGCTGATGGGAGCTCCCGAGCCACACTGTCACACCTAAGCTGACGAGCGCCACTTGTGGTGTTTCCCTGAAGTTCCTCAGAACATTTGACTCCATTTAATAGTTACCATACAACTGCTGCTCTCTCTCTCTCTCTCTCTTAACTCTTGGCTGATCAACCTAGAGCATTTCACACTCACCGGTTTATACCATTATCTTCACGATCAATACATTTATGTTAACTTATTTGACGTTTCTTTACTTCGCGGTCTTGAATTAACAAACATCGACGTAACATTAAGGTTTTGTACAGTAAATAAAACCCTGGAAAAGATATACCAGCAAGAATAAATACATATATATCGTGAATTACGTATTTGCACACATGATACATATAGACGAGTTTTATATTCATTGATCCGCCTTATACCATCTCTTCCATGCACTTGAATTTGAATGATGGTAAGAATTATTTACCTGTTACCTTCTTCCATACTTTTAGAATTAATGTATATTACGTTTCCCTCTCTTACCCCTATGTTTTTGTCATAATTGGTCTAAATACACTTCCTAACTTTTCCTGAGTCAGATTAGGTTTATGGTATCTATATGTTGTTCAGGGGAATATCTTACAACTCGTTTCCTTACTATCTCTGCCAACTCTTACTGAAGCTCTCTGAACTTCACGCTGCATTTTACTATAGTTTTAATAGTATATTTGACCACAGCTTTCTGAGTAGTGTCTCGATATATTTTCTAACCTATAGCACTTACGACTCCTCTAAGGCCATTTCAGAGTGCCTTTAGATTCGTAAGAAAGATTCACCTGGTCTGGCCAGCCATCTGCGAGAATAATGGAATAAAGTCCTTAGGATATGGGAAGTAATAAAAGTGTGGAGATGGACATGTAAATACACATTTGATTACCATACGAAAACGTCAGCTTTCTACATTTTTACCTAGTCATAGGCCAGTGAAACTACAATTTCCACTCATTATGGTCGTTACAAGCACGACTAAGTGGGATTAAGCTACGCCAAAGTGACATTTCATTTATATTTAACCTATCCCCGGCGTATTTTAATTATACAATTTCTTCAGGAAAATTTCCATGAAAGAATCTCGGTTTCAACGAGAACCGTCCTGAAGGATTAGTCCAAGGCTGCACTACCCCACAGTAGCAGATAAATGTGGACTCCTTTGGAATGAGAGGTTAACAAAACAGAATTCGCAAAAATAGAGCCACGAAAAAACATACTTGCCGTACAACTTACTACAAGTGAAGAATAAAATACGCACCTTTTCCTTTGAACTTGATGGCAGTTTTACGATACAACCTCGCCCAACTGACTTTATTAGCAGAGCAACACCGAGTAAGTGGAGTCCGGCAATATCCATACAATCTGCAAGCCACAAGGATGATTGAACAGCAAGATCCGAGCACTTTCATAATTCACATCTTGAGGGATTATCATCTCTCGAAGATGCGAATTATGGTATTCGGTTATTAGCGTTCAGGTTCCCTTGTGGACATAAAAGTAACACGTTTTGTACTTCGTTTGAACATATAATGTCCTACACATGTCGCCATCAACTACGTGAATTGGAAAATTCATGATATAAGAAGGAAGTTTGTTTCAGTGGTTGCCAGTTTCGTAATTTGCAGCTTTTTTGCTTGTAGGGTATGGTTTTGGGTGGAACAAATGTATTATAATTTGTCGTGGATACTATCTTAAAGTCTGGCACCAGTGGGTGTTCAAAGGCCATTTACTTTTGTTGCGTTTGTGTGTTGCGTATGGTATTATAGTAAAAATATGTGCTTTGAAGTAATAACAGTCACACACACACAAACAGTGAAACTTACGGTGCAGCTGTGGGGAGAACAGGTTAACCATTAGTGATCATAGGTTGTCCAATACTAGTCAATCTGTGGTCCAGTGATTGGTTAGGTATGGTGTCAAAGTGGCAGAAATTATTTTGGCAATATTACTTGCTCAATGATGGAAACCTATTAAAAAAAAGAATTACCAATTGTCTTTTAAGCAATGTCAATAATGATTTATTAAAGACCTGATTTAAAACATCTTTACATACAATCTTTATGTTACATTATGTTTCCTACCTACACTCTTTCTTATGGTACATTATCTTTCCTACCTACACTCTTCGAGATTTTAAACTACTTTTAACATTTAATCTTCACACATTTTCATCACAAAGGTATCAACATCCATATTTCTAAACTTTACAAAACTTGTACTCATTTAATGTTCCGAGTCACTTATAATTTCCTCAATTTCCCCAATAAATGATATCAAATAGACTTTCAACTTCATTCCATCCTAAACAAAGAAGTTACAAAGTCCTATCATGCCTACAACAGGACACTCAAAGAATGGAGGTCTGCGCATTAAATTTGGTGCAGAAAGTTCATCACTTTCAAGCAAATTCCAAAACATGACCTTTCTCTTACATTCAGTTTTGCGTTCAAGTATTAAGCCCATAGGAAATGCAGGAATCTCTTCACTATGTATGGATGAATTAAAACACCAAATCTTCTTACTTTATTTACTCACACGAGGAAGTACAACCGACTAGCTTCCTTGCTTCACAGGCACATACTTTTATCCCATATTTATCCTTAACTGGAATTTCACATAACTGGAGGGGAATTCTAATTGCCAAGACCAAAAGGTTTCGTGATCACTTACAGCACAGAATATATCAAGGGATCCTGGTCATTGGTCCATTTCCTCAAAAAACACCTTAGAGACACCAAGTTCTTTGAACTAACTACTCTGAAACACCAGTTAGTTTGGTTTACATTTAAAATATATCGTAGATACGACCAATTCTGCTGTAGTTCATTGTACTATCAAGAATATATATTTTTCTTCAATTTCATTTTTTAATTCTGGCAGTGTTTGTACATTCATAAATGCCCCAAATGTAAGAACTGTGTTCCAGATATAACGATTGCTTCAAATTACCAATAACAATTGCACTTGGGTGTTTTTATAATTAACTTGAAAGTCTGTTGCAGGCTCATCTGTTTGCCTCTGTTATTAAGGACATCACCTAATTCATATTGTAGCTTTATACAACGTATAAATGATAATAGATATAACAAAATGCCTAGTCTCAGATTATTAAATAACTGGCAATCACCTATAATCAAGCACCAATAAGATGTTACATGATAATTCAACAAAGGGGGATACACCAGATTCTTCCAAACACAACCTTAACTTACAGTATTCATCACTTTAGCTTACACTGACTCACAACCAGTAGGGAATATTAAAGGATGATATGCTTACAGTATAAATAGAAATAAATAAAATTTTGATAGATCTCTGCTTAAAACATACATAAAATAAAGACAATATTGCACTGAGAACATAATGGGAGGGAAAATAACACTAATGCAATCGAGATTCCCAACCAATTCAAGACAAGTTGTAATCATGTACATCAGCATACATAATACATACCTAAACTCCCATGCATTGTATAGTGCATACTAAAATAACAAGTTTCCTTTATAATACTGTACACAGTCCAATTAATACTATAATTCAGCAAAAGGAGTGTAGGAATATTGACTTTCCATAAAACGCAATGAAACCTGCATTGGTCAGATATTTGTGTACAATATTCATGTATGTGTAGCTTCTTTTACTTAACAAAGGTTTAATGCATTAGCCGTAAAACTTAAGTAAAAGCTAGCACTTTTATTCAAAGACATAAAAAATTTTTCCCAATGACATTTGAAAATGATAATATACTGATAAATAGGAAAACTTTCATTCTAAAAACAGAAGTAAAGTCTGAGAAATTGTAATCTTTATCTTGTACAATACTTGATATTCCATTACATAAAACCACTTTCCTATTCAAAACTCTCATGCATATCTAAGGTTCTCATCTGTGATCCTTTATATATCAGAATACATCATAAGCAGAACTTCCAAAATCTGACTCATATCAATACCAGATATACTAACAGTTTTCGAAAAAAAAATCCACCATGGTTCCCTTTATCCACCTTTTGGACACAAACATTAACCACCTCCCGCAACAATTTCTAACAATTCTAATCCACTATAGATTTTGGAAATTCTAATACAAAAATTTATATGTACACAAACACAAAGGGGAAGAGCAATATAAAACTCTACTGCCTCAGTGTTAGCTTCCCTCCCTGGTCCAGCATCCTCTGAGAAAATGAATCCTCTTCATGTACTAGGAACATGTGAGCAAACTAGAAATAATCCATAATTTAATCTAGAGGAAAACTGACCCTGCTTATTCTATAAATCAAACTGACATTTTCTTCAGATTCTAATTTTTTTCTTTCCCTTTTTCCCTGTTTAATGCCATCACCACAGCAGAGTACATGCAAATCTCTGCCTTAAACAAGGGAAAATTAGTTATCTCTCTACTTTGTCTTCAAATTGTTCAAAGTAAAGCTGATTAAACAATGAAATGCAATATTGTATCAACAGATGCTATCTGGTCACCTCTGTGCATGAGCAAAGATCTATTCATGATGTCTTATGCTCTAAAAATGTAATGGAAGGCTTCTAAGTGCATTACAGATGAAACTTCATATTTGATGAAGTTACAAACTTCTTAATTAAATGCAAAGCTACGAATATAAAGTCACTTTAAAGAAAACATAACTTTCTGTTTTCAACAGCTAATGAGCAGGATGGAACTTCATTACAAAAATTATCACATTAAGTAACATGAGCAAACTTACTGAGTAATGCCTCCTAGTGGCTAAAGCACATGTGAGATGGCTTGTATGATATGCTGTGCAATGAGTATCAACGTAGAAAGGGAGATCAAGGGTGCATTCACCAGGATTTCTTAGATGGATAACGAGGTACGGGGAGGGAAGACTTGGGCACAAGAGCCACAGTTTATTCACAAAATCAGCACAACCATAGATTCCTAGGATTCTGAAAGCACTTATAATAATGAACACAATCAGTATGCATAATATAGGCAACTTCTGCCACCCTAATTATGCCCTCCTGTTTATTGTCTTGAAAATATTATGATTTTGCTTGGTGCTGTACTTGACCATGTATGTTTCCTAAGCACTGAATCTTCAGCTTTGGTCAAACTGTTGGTCAAGTTGCTGCACACAAGAGATTATGATAATGCAGAATTATTAACTGCAACAGTAAGATTATCTGTTTCAAGGAGAGGAGTGGGAGGTGGGGTCATGGGCATTGTGGCACAGCCATCATCATGTAAAGGTGGCAATTTTCTGGCACCTACCTCTGTAGGAGGACCAAAGTACTGCCTGGCAGGAGCAGCATGATGAGGACTTGATGGAGTAAGTGGCTGTGGGAGTTTGTGAGCTGTTTCTTGATGTAGAGATGAGAGCTTACATGGAGAATCAGAAACTGACACACTGTAGACATCTGGCTTTATCTGTTCGGAAGGATTCTCACACAGTGTATCTGAGCTAACACAAGTCAGCGTGTGCACAGAAAGTCCTTCATTAGGTTTCTTTTTGTTCACACATACACTCCCGGTTGGCTCAAGAGATGGACTGCTACTACTAGAAGGGGTTACTGCTCCCACAGTACACCTGCTGGTTACTATCTGAGGCGTCTGACAGACACTATCCTCAGAGTTTTGACGAGTAAATGGCAAATCAGTGTAAGAATGGATGGCCTCTGACACTTTAGGTGGTGCTACTGTTGTTGTTGTTGTTGTCTGGGCTGGGGTAGAATGAGTCATAGAAACACTTGGGGTCAATGGCCACTGCATTATAAAAGGAGCCGCCCAATGGTAATATGGTGCTACAGTTCCCCCATACTGGCAATAAGGCATCACTACTAGTGGCTGTTGATTCGTGAACCCATACATTGTCTGCTCTGTTCCATTTCCAGGAAACAGAGTTAGGCAATGATTGGATGTTCCATTCACTGCCTGGGTTGGGCTGTTCGAAGAACTGTTGGTCTTGCTGCTGGAGGTACTGATAGTTATAGCACTGGTACTGTTGCTGCTGTTGGTTACTACTGTTGAGCATGAAACTGTATCCTTGGGTTGAACTGTAGAGGTGCTGGTATGTGATGCCTTCGGTACTGTCTCGAACATTTGGGGGTGTACTGGGGACTGAGGAGCTTGGGAAAATTGCTGTACTTGGATTCCTCCATGTGTCAAAGATTCGCTGTGTGGAGAGTAACTCAGGTGAGGCAGCAACAAAGCTTCTTTGTTGTTGTTGTTGGCTGTAGTGTTCCTGGAGTTGAATGAGTGGGAATGTGGTGGAGTTGGAGTCCACCCAAGTGATGCCCATGATGGGGACATTAGTCGGCGAGGTGGCTGCTGAGTTGCAGGATTGCCAGGCAAGGCTGCCACTGCCCCATGGTGAGGACACAAGGAGGAACTCCCTGGATGGGACCCCCATCCTAGACCCTTTCCCAGCGCTGCCATTGGTATCCACCCATTCCAATCTCCAGTCCCAGCCACTTTGCTCTGTATACTGTTGCTGTTGGTCATCATTTCCATACAACACCCAGCCACATGAAATGGCTGATTGCTTACACTTGGACTCCCACTTTGCTTTGGTGTCTGGTTCATTTGCCTGTTGCTTTCTTGGTCTTGCATTCCTTTCTGTGAACCGACCTCCTGTCCTTTTTTCTTGTGATCTGTTAGTCCACTGTTCTTGGTTGTTTTGCTGTGGGTGCTGGGCCAGTTGTTGTACACTGTGTTGTTGGTAAAAGCCACAGTACTGCTGGAAGTGCTGCTGCTGGGGTAGCCGTGAACGTAAGTACCTCGGCGGGATGTCTGCTGGGTACTGGGAGGTGTGCTGTCGCCGTTTCCCCCACCCACCTTGCTACCCTGCCACACATTACAAGTGGTCAACAGATAAACTCAAAATTATTTTCAAGTAATAGAGAACAAGGAGTCCCTGGTGTAATTGAGAATGGGGAAAACTTGTAAAGTTGAGAGTTGGGAAAGCAATGATTAGGAATACATAATAAAAAAGTGCATACATTACATAAGTATATGTTAGCGTGTGGGCTTGCGAGTCAGTGTGCATTATCATATTGAGCTCAATGATGTGCTAAAGGAAAGAATGTAAATGTGCTGGAGGCAAGCGTGGATGTTTGTGGGAGAATAGAGAGAAAGAAAGTGCAGGAAAGGTAAGATATTGGGTGAGATAGTCCTGAACAACTTCAGAAGGAAAAAGAATGCTTCTGGAAAGAAGGGCATAACATAAAGAGGAACAAGAGAACAGACCGGGCAACATTATGAGGAGCAGATGGGGAAGTCGTAACAGGAAAAGATCTAGGAATGAGATGGAGTGAACATTTTCTAGGACAGCTAAATGCATCTGACAAAATGGAGGCACACCATGGTATGTTTGGTTTGAAGTGACCATGGTGAATGTTATGGTAAGATATGTGGGTTTAGTAGTACAAGATGATGCACAGATGAGGTTATTGCTTCAGAAGTTTTTGGAATTTCTTCAGCTTCTGAAGTGGTGACACTGCTGTTGATTGCTATTAAAAAATTTCACAGCTTGCATAGTGCCCTGTATAAGATACATGGGGGTCAAAAATGAATGTTCAAATTACGGAGGTATAAGACAGTTCAGCGTACCTAGTGTGGTGCATGAGAGGGTGGTAGCATACACTGAGAATCTATTTGGGGTGGACCAATGTGGGTTCAGGAGTAATAGATGTAAATATTAAGTTTTTCTTCCAAAAATTTGAGAAATTCTTTACAAAATGCAGAGGAGTTTTTACCAGAAGAGTAAGAGCATTTCCCAGTGAATATAGGTCTGTGTCAAAGGTGTTTGATGTCCCAATGGCTATTCAATCTGCTCATAGACAGGGTCATGAGAGAGGGTCATGGAAAGAGGGATAAGCATACAGTATACATACTAGGGCTTGAGGACAGAGCCACTTGCTGTTTGCAAATGATAGTGCTCTAGTGGCAGAGTCCACAGAGAAACTCAAAAAGCTGTAGTCAGAGTTTGAGAAGTTGCAAAAGGAGGAAGAAGAGAGTTAATGTGAACAAAAGTAAGACAATAAGTGTTTTGTCAAACTAGGGGTGAATATATTAGCAAATGAAACCATTGGGGTGAAGCAAGTAATAGGATGGAAGACTGAGCATGCATTAAGGAGTAAGAGGAAGGAAAGGTCGAGGTCAATAGGTAAAAAGATGGGATGTTTGATGGTATATTAGTCCTCACAAGAGTATAAATGTGAGTGCTGGGCTGAGAATGCAAAGGAAAGAGTGTGTGGAAATGTTGAAAATTAAATGCCCTCAGAAGAGTAGCAGTGTGAGAACTGATCTTATGAAGAACGAATGCTGGTGAGAAGTGTGGTAGCAAGCCTGGCATGACTTACAAGGGCTGACCATGGTGGACTAAAATGATTCATGTATATACAAAGGATGCGAGTTATGAAAGATACAGAATATGTATGTCACAAAGGAGGAAGTAATGAGAGGCGTGACTGAGGATACAGAAGGATGTGAAGGAGGCTTTGGGGTATCCAAGACTGAATGGGAAAGAATGAACTAAATACATGTGGTAAATGGGGAGGGGCATGTGCTTTTAATGGGTTGAACCTGGAAAGATGAAGCAGTGAAGATAATCTATGGAGTAGTCTGTGGGGGCGGCTGTGGATGACGGGTCGTCTCTTAAGATTAAATGAGGCCAATGTTTATTTGTTCCCGATTCTACCTTGTTATAGCAAGCAAGGTTTTTAGGTATGAACAATAAAATTAAGTATATGAACTAACTAATTTTCTACGTCCTTGCAACACTAAATCTTTAAAATATCTCTGAAAACTACAGCAAAGAAATTCCACATTTCTGTATATTAAGCGGAGGGGAGCAAGGAAGAGCAGAGGGATGAGAAGGGTAACATGGAAGAGCACAGGGATGAAAAGGGAAGCAAGGAATAAGAGATGTCAAGAGGAAGCAAGAGATGAGAAGTGGAAATGAGTCAAGTGGTGAACAGCTGATGAAGAGAGAAAAGCATCAAAAACTTCAACAGCAAAACTTAATCATCATCACAACCACTGTCAACACTAATACCTGAAACAAGATATGTCATGCTATTCCACTCAGCATGCTTAAGTACAAAAAAAAAAGAGAAAAAAAATGCATTTGACTAAAAGGGAACACATACTAGTCAGATGTTCAGTATGCATACTGTGTCAAAGGAATGACACTGATATTCATTCTGTTGCATATAAGGATAAAAGGTTTGGACAAACCCTCCTACCATGGGAGGACCGTGTCCAGGACCTTTTGTCCTGGGAAGAGAGTGACCAGGTTGTCCTGCGAGGGAAGGACAAAGCCCAGGCACTCCTACCTAGTGAGGACAGTGTCCCAGCTGTCCTGTTCATGGAGGACAGTTTATTCTTTTAACCCATAACCACTCCAGACAGATATTTTTTAAAGCTGGGCAAATCTTCTACATGGACATTTATGCATAAAGTTTCTTGCGCACCAAGCCCAGGTGGTGGCTGAAGTGGCAGTGTTAGAAAATTTCTCCCCATAGTCAACCACCCTTAAGCCATACCAATGACAGACCATTTCTGTGAATTTTCAGAGACAAAACTGAGCAACTTGTAGCTAGATTTGGAGGGACTGGCAGGGAATGATCCTGAACTATGTGACAATGATCTTAGATTATGTGGCAAGTGATTTTACAGACAGTGACTCTTTCAGCAAATAAAGTTGACTTGGATGTGGCCAGTGAAAGTTTTGTAGTAAGATTGGAGGTAGAGCTGACTTCTGCTAGTGGCCTGATAAAGGTGAGGCATTAAAGGCTAAATTATAGCGCAAAAGTTCACCAATTATGGAGACTTTTGCCATGGCCTTTCCCTTGCAGGAGTTCCTTGAGGGATCGAACATCAAAAATACAGACAGGTAGACAAATAAAGGAAGTAGCGTTGGCAGCACCCATCTGGCCTTGTCAAGAATACACAAATGGTGTGGCTGACAATTCTATAAATCTTATAAATTTGTAATGAAAAATCATCAATGAATCACATTCATCAAAACTATTTATTACATAATATAAAATATAATAATCAGTGAAATTTTTCGGTGTAGGTAAAATTAACGATAAAACATGTATAGTAGCAACTTACTTGACACTCAAGCCTCAGTCCACACTTTTTAGCAGGTTGTGCTCAAACATCTACAAAACTTCTGCACATAATTAGAGTGAAAGTCAACCAAATATACCTCTAAAGTGATTTTCTTTTCACTGCTACATGAATATCTAAGTTTAAATACATTTTTCAAGCAACTTGAAAAATCTACATTTAAGGGTTAGAGGAAATATTCAACAGTTAAAAGGATAAAGCAAACTAAAAACATTACATGAGAAACTGCACATCCAGGTGAGGCCAACAATTAAGTGAAAGGAGCAACAGGATACTTCATGATCAGAGGGGAATAAACGTAACATTTATTGGAAAATGTGTAGAGTCAAATATAAAATGCTCTAAAATTCTTTCCCATCTAGCAAAATGACTTTCAATAATGACTAATGAAGATTTTTTTAAAATTAGCATCTTACCTCAGCTGAGTTGTTATTCTTATCCACTGCTAAGGTGGTCTTAGGGGTAACTGTGGGATTATATTTAGACTTCCCACTTGCTGGTGTGGTTTTTCCAGCCACAGAAAGAGGCTTGATCTGCAGCAGTGAGTCATGTGTTCTCAGCATTTTAGTGGATGTGGAGGTAGTAGTGGCTGTAGTTTTAGTAGAAGAGGTGGAGGTAATAGTGACTGTAGTACAAACTGTGGTGGTGGAAGTGGTAGTAATGGCGGTGGTAGGTGTGGAGGGGCAGGCCAGGGTGAGGGGGGTGGAGATGAGAAGTGGGCTTCCCATAGCAGAAGCTGCGGTTAAATCCCCTTGTGCTGGGCTGCTGGGCTCAACCAAACACTGCTGGGGACTACACTCAGGCTGCAATAAAATATTACATAGGGAAATCTTATTATAAATTTTTCATTATTAATCTTAAAGATATCACAGTGGCAAAAGTTAAAGAATTTCTTTGCTTATTGCATTATCATCATCTATCTATCTATATCTATGATGCTCATTCCCTTTAAGAACTCCATCAAGAGTGTGGCCATGGCAAAAGTCTCTCTGTAACTGGTGACTTCCAGTGCTGCTTCTTTGCTTTTAGTGCCTCTCCCTTAACAGGCCACTGGCAGAGGGCAACCTTGGTGCAGTATTTCCAGACACTTCTACCTAATATTATTACCCAATGCTCCAACCAACTACTACTATCTAATGCTCCTGCCGACTACTACTAACTAATTTTTCTACCTAAAGGTCCTGCCTACTGTTCATACCTACTACTTCAATCGATTACTCCTACCAAAGCATGAGCTGTACGAGTTAAGTGCTCTCATGGGATAAATTTGATTTAACACTTTTCTATTAATTTAAAGGAAATGTCACTACTTATTTTCTAAATACACATTCGCTATTTCTCACGTCAAGAACCGATGATAGAGCCTTCAAGGGAAAAATCTTCACTTGGCCCCTTTTTCTGTTCTATCTTTGATAAAGTAAAACCAGTGGGAAGGATTTCCAGCCCCTGCTCCCATCCCTTTTAGTTGTCTCCTTCAACATGCTGGGAATAAGTGGGATTTTCCTTCTTTTTTTTCTGCCATACTTCAGCCAGTGTTCATAAAAGTTGACAAATGTCTCAACATTATAGCCCCAACTCTCCAACTCTATATATGCATGAAATTTGAGCTTTTACCAATTTTTGCTCATCGGATCACTAAAAGCAAAATTTTAGCTTTTTTGCATTTCTTGGTGGTACTTCAACCAATTTTGTACGAAGATGTCTTTCCATTTCCCATACATTGTCATCAGCAAACTGAGAGACAACTCTGTTTACCTAAAAGATCACAAGTTATCAGCTAACTTTTTTTTTTATAGCAGTCATAGTATTGTAAACTTTCAATACACATGGTGAACAGTGTTCATGTAATCCATTTCTAATTAGTATGCACACACATTTTTGTCCTTCAGGTGATAATGACCATAATTCTATCATAGTCAAAGGTCACAAAAGAGGTGGCTCATCTTCTGACCCATTTTTCTATACAGTTTCAAGTAATGCATCCTAGACCTGGCACAATTATCCCTTACTATGATTTCAACATGCTCAACCTGTTTTGGTCGTAATGAATATTTAGCACAAAAATATACATTCAAAATGCATTTGCTTGTATAACCAAACTTTTCTATTTACTCAAGTTCCTGTTACAAGAACTCTAAGGATTATCTAAGATGCCAGTGAATGATACAAACCACAGTGGAGCCTTAGACCTGCATCATTAAAAAATGGATGGTATCACACCAATCATGACATCAATCTAACTAACTGCATATATTTTGCGTGTTTTTAAAGTGCTGTTTCTCTGTGTGCTCACAAATTGCATCTCATACATGTTACTACACCATGGAGAACCCTAAATACAAGAGAAACTAGAGTGACCAGTCAATTATTTTGCAAAATATCCTTGATAAGTATCACGCTAACAAAACATGGCAAGCGAACTTTCACTTGTAAAAGTGGTAAATGAATAACTAAAAAAAAAATGCAAACTTGTGTCCTATTACTTTGTTCATGTGGTTGCTAGAAAGAGCTCTCAACATAAGTTAACTATAAAATTAGGAACTACTTGCATTGCCTCTGTCAACTTTAATTTTCACAATCATTTTTGCATTAACATCTTTTCTTTTTTTGAAACATTGTTAATCTAGATTTCTTAATTTTCTGACAGTTTATCTTTAGGGTTTCCTGCCAATGATAGACAAAGAACAAGCAAATACTATATTAAAGGTACAGGAAGCAGAAGATAATGGCAAAGCAAAAGCAGGCAAAGGTAAAGCAAAGGCAAGGTACTTTTCCCAACACTTTTAACATACAAACCCAAAGATCCAATTACGTATGTGTATTTACACACAAGCTTGCATCACACATACAAAGAGTACATGCTTTAGTCACTGTCTTTTAATTCGGACAATATTTTTTCACACGTTCAATGTTTCCTGCATCACGGGATAGTGGCAAGAACATACAAAGAACAACCTCATTAGCTCATACCCACTCTCTAGCTGTCATGTATATTGCACCAAATCCAAATCCCCCTCCCCACACTCTTTATCACTCCTGAGGCCATATTGTTGCTCTGTAGTCTGATGCTCTGTGCATGCTACCAGCCAGTCATCCACCACACTCCCCTAAGACGTACCAAGTATACTCAAACTTGTACCTCTGTAGATAGAACATGCACAGGTAGTAGTTGGTAAGCAGCCAAAGACTAGGGAGATATATTACCAGTGCTACCCACATGGGTATCGGGAGGGTTAATGACATCTGCATAGTGAACCAACACTTCAGTGGTTGTAAAGTTGCACTCCTCTGATCCATGTAGTTGTCTTTTCTTTCTATGTCACTTACTTGTGAACTAATGACGTTCTGTCTACAAATGCTTAATCTCTCCTTGTCATTTGTAACACTTGACAACATTCAACTCACACAGCTTATTCCTCATAACTACATTTTTCTGCAATGAGCACTACACGCTAGCCCTACCTTTTGGCAAAATGGTAGAAGCAGTAGATAGAAGTAGTAGGTATGGACATTTAGGCAGGAGCATTTGTTTGAAACATTAGAAAGTGGTAGTGGGTAGGAGCATTAGATAAAGTCATCATTAGGAGCATTATGTAGAAGCCTCTGTAAACACCGCACTAGAGTTGCCCTCTCACAGTGGCCTATTAAGGGTGAGGCACTAAAGGTTAAGAAGCAGCACTAGAGTTCTTTATCTATGGAGACAGTTGCCATGGCCACCCCCTTTAGAAGGAGTTTCAACTGGAACTGGCATAGATAGATGGGTATAATTAGCATTTTGTCCCAAAATGAACAGTGAAATGGCAGAGTGGGTGAAACTTAATATTTTGAGATGGTTTAGGCATGTGGAAAGAATGCAAGATAGGAAGTTTACAAAAAGAGTGCATGATAGTATGATTAAAGGGGTTGGTGTGAGAGGAAGACCACCTATAATAAAGGGAAACTGAGTGGAAGAGTATTGGAGGGAGAGGAATAGTGAAAGAATGGGTGAATTGATGTATGTAAGGGAAGCACATAAGGAGACTTCTGCTGTGCCCACCCCTTTGATGGGAGTTCCTGGAGGCAACGGCATCAGAGATACAGACAGACAGAGATCAAGTGCAAACAAGTGGAGTGATGATTACTGTAAGGGATTCAGCAACAGTTGCCAAATCACAGGTAATGCATATTTTACATGGCCATGGGATTTTCAGCATGAACTCAAGCTTAATATCTATCTCAGCATTCCCTTAACAACTTGAGCCTAAACCTCTCTCTGCATTCCCTCCTAGTAAATTATGAAGAGCAATCTTTGGTGACTTTTAACCATGAAGCACTCTTTACTTCCTTGCTGAAAAACAGCCCAGTTAGAAGTCTTTTCTAAAGTAAGCATGTCTCATCCATACTAAACAATTGACATGTGTAACCTCCTCCTACAATAATTTTCTCTAATTAAGCACTAAATAACAAGTAAAACCAGAGAGGACTGTAATGAAAGTGAGCAATGAAATCACGAACATTTCTGTTAATAGTAAAAGCCAACCACCAGTGACTGGGATACAAAACATTTACCCAAAGTGTGGGACACAAATCAAAGTATTTTGATATAGCATTATAAAATGCATGATGACCAAAAACTACCTAACATATCTTGAAATATTTCATAATAGGAAAAGAATATTTAAAGGGCAAACCTCCAAATGCGAAGCTAATGCCCTGAGGAACGATTCAGGTGAAATGAGCCTCCCTCTTCCCAAGCAGAGAAGGAATACATGTGCAATGGAGTTAAATAGCAACACTGCACATCCTAGGAGGCACTGGCTGGCCACCACACAGATATAGTATTTAATGTGCACACTTTTGTTTCCTTATATATGCCATTCAAAGAAGCTAAGCAATTTTCATTAAAGAAGGAAAATGTAAATATCGATTTTGCCGGTAGAGTATTTTCAGAAAGCAGTTTCATATAAGAGACCTTCTGCATACATAGTTTTAAATCAAATAAACAATACGATGCCTAATGAGTGAGATTCACCGAATCTCTTCCAAAAGGTTTGGAAAAATATATCTAACACTAGAGCCAACTGAAAAGCCTGAGAGAATGATATGAGGAAAGTTGTGCCTACTGTCTGATGCTGTTCACTTGCACAGATGATGTTTCATTCACATACGCTAAATGTTGTCATGTCATGACATGTCTGCAAATTAAAATTTTTTCTATGAATTTTTACTTGTTTTAGACACTAAATATGAAACCTAAAAGTGCTATATGAAAATTCTGTGCAAGAAGGCCGTATGTTTCCATTGTAAGTGTGAAAGGACCTCTTAAACTACACAGCTTACGGTGAAAGATACATGAAAACATTCTGCCAAGTTCAAGAGTAATTGATAATTCTTAATAGGCCTTAATTGACTATCCTTCTCTCTACTCTGCTGCTGTTAGCTTTCAATATTTCAGCTAAAACAAATCACTTAACATCCAAATTCCAGACACCGTCGACTAAATCTTGTATTGCACAATGAATAATCTCTATGAGCATTCAGTGTACCTAAGGAAATAAATATATCAGGTAATGACAACTGATGAACCTTAAATTTAAAATGTGTTAAAGAGGCCAAGCAAGCTTGCATATTTTTATCATGCAGTATAATTCAAGCCCTTAGACAAAATGCCAAGCTAAGCATATTCACAACATGCAAACACGATGAGATAAACTAAAATCCTCACAATGTTGGAAATGGGGACTGCTCAATAGGTTCTGTCAGGTACGATGTACGCTGGCGAGGCTTGTGTGTACATTCCATCACTGGATATATAACTGCCAGCAGGCTGCTGCAGTATAGGAAGAATTATTAGAATATGCACATTTCAAATAACTGAAAAATCACCAAGTAAATAAGGATTAACATCCATTTCCAAATTCAGTACCAAAGAAGTCTTCAAATATCTATAATGAACATTTGTTAAGTGTCCTTTCTGTGTATCGATTCGAATGGTTGAATTAACTGGATAACTCCATTTTATGAATGGAAACCTAACTTTTCTGAATTATAAAATTCCTTATCTCCACATTCTTTCAGAAAAATCTTTGCAGACTGCATGGACCTTGTACATATTTTACTTTTTTCACCTTTAACTATCCTATGGGCTGTGTTCATTTTTAATTTTCATAAACAGCAAGCCTAATAACTGGCTCACCAAACAGAGCACCTGTGTCCAATCTATGAACTAAACTCACAAATTCAAGCCTCATGATTACTTGTATAAATAAATCTTAACCTTGCTGTAATATGCAATGAATATTTCAACCTTAAACAGCAAGATAAAATTTTGAATACCATAACACTACAGAAAAAAAAAAACACTACAGTGTATCCCCTTTGATTATATCATGGTTACTAGAGAAGCAAAGTGCTGTATCTTTTCCAGCATTATCACATCCCACTCCAAGTTCTGTTGTGTTATTCATATCAAGAAAAATATCCCTCCACTGACAATGGTACGTCCCCTATTTTTTTTTTTTTTTGCCGCTGTCTCCCGCGTTTGCGAGGTAGCGCAAGGAAACAGACGAAAGAAATGGCCCAACCCCCCCCCATACACATGTATATACATACGTCCACACACGCAAATATACATACCTACACAGCTTTCCATGGTTTACCCCAGACGCTTCACATGCCCTGATTTAATCCACTGATAGCACGTCAACCCCGGTATACGACATCGATCCAATTCACTCTATTCCTTGCCCTCCTTTCACTCTCCTGCATGTTCAGGCCCCGATCACACAAAATCTTTTTCACTCCATCTTTCCACCTCCAATTTGGTCTCCCACTTCTCTCGTTCCCTCCACCTCTGACACATATATCCTCTTGGTCAATCTTTCCTCACTCGTATATATATTCTTCTCCTTTTTTTTCATACTATTTGCCATTTCCCGCGTTAGCGAAGGTAGCGTTAAGAACAGAAGACTGGACCTTTGAGAGAATGTCCTCACCTGGCCCCCTTCTGCGTTCCTTCTTTTGGAAAATTAAAAAAAAACGAGAGGGGAGAACTTCCAACCCCCCACTCCCTTCCCTTTTAGTCGCCTTCTACGACACGCAGGGAATATGTGGGAAGTATATTTTATCTATATCTATTTATTTTGCTTTGTCGCTGTCTCCTGCGTTAGTGAGGTAGCGCAAGGAAACAGACGAAAGAATGGCCCAACCCACCCACATACACATGTATATACATACACGTCCACACAAGCAAATATACATACCTATACATCTCAACGTATACATATATATATATATATACACATGTACATAATTCATACTGTCTGCCTCTATTCATTCCCATCGCCACCCTGCCACACATGAAATAACAACCCCCTCCCCCCCCATGTGCGCGACGTAGCGCTAGGAAGACAACAAAGGCCCCACTCGTTCACACTCAGTCTCTAGCTGTCATGTAATAATGCACCAAAACCACAGCTCCCTTTCCACATCCAGACCCCACAGAACTTTCCATGGTTTACCCCAGATGCTTCACATGCCCTTGATAAGTGTCATGTAATTTTCAAGTGTGTCATATGATTCTTTAGCTCAACTCAACAATGCAATTGCAAATTAACATCAATACAAAAAAGTACCACTTGGAATTATTTGAATTACTGATGTATTTGTGGTAACATGATATACTGGAGACTAAGAATTCAAATATCTATCTATTTATACCTCTGACACCCATTCCCTTCATGAACTCCCTTCAAAGGGGTGGCAACAGCAAAAGTCTTTCCACTTACCCCTATTCTTACATGCCTCCCTTGCATATATCACTCCATGCATTATTCACCCACTTGTCTTCCTCCAATACTATTCCATTATTTCCCCATGTCATAGGTGGTCTTCCTCTCACACACTTCACTTCATGTACGAGATATGATTTTAGTTGACAATGATTTCACTTGTAAATACTATAAAAGGAACAAAAAAAATACTGATCATATAACACACACCTGTGGATAAGAAGCTGGAGTAATCCATCTCCATTGTGGGGCAACTCCCCACTGTGGTTGCACTGTCTGCTGCAAATTATAAGGTAACTATAATTTACCAATAGTGCTGATATAAAAAACTAAATTATTAAATAATAAACAAATGGGACTCTCAGATTAGAAAATCACTACAAATCTTCAAGAATACTATGGAACAAACTTACGAATAATCAGAGAAAAATATATAAAGGCGCACTCAGGAAGTTAAAATGACTAATCAAGAAACTACCAGAAATAAACATGCAAGGAAAACTACAGAAACATTCAGAAGTAGATTCTGACATAGTTGATATTAACCCTGCCTAAGTTTAGGATAAGAAATTATGTAATGATATAACAACCATTCGCTAGACCTGCTATTTTGTCAAAATCTCATAAGTATACTGTCATTCCTCATACAATCTTCCCTCATCATACTGGCCACAGGAATTGCATCTCAAACACATCAATCTCTTCTATATAATATTTAGGGCCCAAAACCTAAATCCATTCAACACAGAGGAAACTACTATACCATCAAATACATCAATCTCTGCCCTCACAGATAGAAGTCTCTTTTCACAAATCCCTTAATACCAGAACCCAGGACATTTACCCAACCCTCTCCCAACATTTTTATAGCACAAGTGAGGTCAATGTTGCCAGCATTCACTAGACCTCTTCAACACCATCTGTCTGATGCAGCAGGTAATTCTAATTTTACAAATGTTCAGAATTTTACCGTTTTGAAAAAATTATCAATGAATTACACATTATAAAAGATCTCATAAACAAAACTATAACAGTCAGTGAGATATCCTTCAATGTAGATAAAATAAAGTAATAAAACATAGTAGCAGTTGATTTGACACTCAAGCCTTACTCCCACACTTTTTAGTGTGCTGTGCTAACTACAAAATTCTTTCATACTATTAGTGATAGTAGAGGATAATATAAACCTGAGGTGATACTCCATTGTCATATATCACAAAATTTGTAATGTCATATATATTCTTGTATAACAAATAACATGAGATTTATTGGGTTGGACAGAAAGCCTATCTGAGGCAGTAAAGATTTAATATTGTAACTGTACTGAACTGCATATTTTCTGAAATCTGGAACATTTTTGTGTGAAAAATACGAGATATGTCCCCTTTGAATGTAACCTGTTTACCTCTGTATCCTATGGTAAAACTTTTTTCTTAGGTTGATTTTTCCCTTTCAAAAGGAATAACAAGGAATTAAAATAGCAGAAAGACTTCTGTGTACTTTCGAGGCTATTTGTGAAAGTGGAAGAAATCAGAAACTCACAAAATTGTCTAATTTATAAAGATAAAAGGCATAAAATAATTCATTTTTCCAATGTAAAGAAATAGATACCTAAATTCACAAAGCACTATCACCTACAATACAACATACAATAAAAACCAACATTTGTCTTTAGCTTATTTCAGAAAAAAATCTAAATACACTTTAAATGTAGAACAAAATGTGAAACATACTGTGGGTTGGTACTGGTACTGCTGTGGGTAATACAACGGTTGTGGGTACACAATAGTCGGATACGTTGAAGGCGTTGTAGGTGCTGCTGGAGCTTGGGGGAATGTTGGGTGGTATTCTGCTGGAGCCATAACAGGCATTGTGTTCCCATATGTTGTATATGCTGCCCCATTGCCAAAGAAAACAGTTCCACTTGTCCCTACAACACTACCACTGCTCTCTATCAAGCGTGGAGAGTAAGTCTGGAAAGAAATTTATATTCCTTGTCTGAATACAAACATTTAAAATACTGAAATTTCAAATATATAATAAATTCTACTGTTCTTTGTATCTTAAAATCTTAAAAACTCCATTCCTTATTCCACTGGGTGACTGCTTACAGCTTCTCAGGAAACTTTACACAACCTTAACCTGCATTAATTTTGTGTAAAATATGTTTTGTATTTTGATTTTTCTTTTTTTGGGGTGGATTTTGGAATATTTGCACTACATAATATCTTTGGGATTTGACCCAAGTCTAAACACAAAATCCATTTATGTTTCATATACAACTTACAGCAAGAAGGTAATTCATACAATATTTTTTAATGATTTTGAACACAAAATAAAGTTTGTGTAGCACTGAACCATCAGAAGGCCAAAGTGTTACAACCTGAGCCACCCATGTGGACAATCTGTGGTTGATTGGCATCACCTTCATTTCTGACTGAATTTATGTGCATCTGATAAGAAATAATTTTCATGCACATTCACAGCTAAGTACTTAACAGTAAAATATATAAAATGCCATTAACACAATGGAAAAAAATGTGTTTTAGGGTAACTAAGCAGCACAGAAGCATCAGCAGAATACCTGCATCAGCTGTTAGAAAATAAACTGCAGGTTTTCAGTTTCCCCCTAGATGTTGTTTTGATTAAAGATTACAGTGCACTGTATTTTATTTTTGAAGTTTTATTTGATATAAAAGCAAATGAGCATTAATTTACAATAATTACAGGTAGCTGTAAATGTAATGACAACTGAGAAAAATTTCTATGCAATAATGTTCCAAAGTAATGTTACGCTCAAACATGGTATTTCAGATGGAGATGAAATTCAGATTTCACATGTTTTGCATTTACAAAAAAAGAAAGAAAAAAAACTCTGCTTAGAAAAGATGAATGCAGAAACAAATACTAGAACTACATATGGCCTGAGAAACTTGAGGGGGAGGGTACATCACTGTTGACATCATTGCGAGACAAAACAAGTTGAGGGATCAGGAAGAGAGTGCTCTAGGAATGAGGAGGTATTCTCCTGGATAGCTTTTTTAAATGTTTCCTCCAGTCATATGACTCATTAACAATGGTTTTTGTCTCAAAAGTCTCTCTTTGATTTTATAATCTGATATGATTTCTTGTTCTGTTATGAATGCATGCTGCTACAGTCCTTCAGTAAGTCCACCACACATTTTTACCATGTTGCGTATAGGAACTTTTTCTGCAGTGTTAACAAAGCAATCTTCATCACCTCTATTATCACGATCACCTTGATTCAGAATCATTTTGGCTATTTCACTGTTACCCATAGGGGTATCTGCAGGCCTTTTTGTCATTTTCATTATCTTTGTACCGCAAAGAAAATAAGCAAAAAACACAGAGTAATGCACGTAGGTCTGGCAGTGACAATGCTTTGTAACTAACTGACACCAAAAGTGTCCGATCCCAGCATGGGCAAATGAAGTCGTGTGGAAATTTCTACTTGTAACATCATGTTGCCACTCAAAAAGTTTCAGATTTTGGAGCATTTCAGATGAGGGATGCTCAACCTGCACAAGCAAATAAGGCATTTTTTTCATGAACCTGATTTATCTTTAACTGAAACACCTCTAGCCATAACTCTGTACTTATTCATTTTTCAATGTATCCTAAATCTTTCACGACTGTTAGACTCCAACTCCCTGGGGCCTACAATGTTTGCTAATACCCACCTTTACTGGTAGGTACAGCATTATGAAGGTATATCAAGGGACACAAATGGGAAACCAATATGAAAAAAATCTCAATGTCATTTCTCCCCCTACGGTCATGAAAGTCGCCCCTTTATTCAAGCTTCTTGAACTCTACACAAATTTTTTCCATTCATCACAGCTCTGTGCATCTCCAATTTTTCTCTAATGCAGGACTCAATTCTAGCTTCCTCACTACCATCCTATTTGAAATACAATCAACCCTGAATGCTTCATCACACAAAAATGTTGTTAACAATAACTGATCTTACCTTCAAATATCCAACATCACTAACTTGTTTTTTGATTGCCGGTGCAATATTCAATTTTCTGTCCTTAAGCATTATGTCATCAGCCTGAAAGAGAAAAATAGTTTACAGCCACAAAAACAAATTCATAAATATTAGGTGAAATAGGCTTACTGCTAAGCCTGAAGCATCACAAGAATGGAAAGCATGGGAGGCACGTAACAACAGGGATTCAAGGAGACTCTGCCTTGGCCACCTCCTTGACGGGAGTTCCCGGAAAGGGTGGGCACCAAAGATATAGACACAGACAGATGAAAGATCTGACCACCCTCTCTTAACAAAAATCTTAATTCTATGTGCATACCCTTTAAGCATCTTTCTCGTATACACAAACATGTGAAACTATGTGCCATAATATCTAGTAAGTTCATCAATTCCTTAGAGAGTACCTATGGTGTTTAGTATAGAGTTTCTATCTGAATTATTCTTTATTCATCAAGCTAACATGAATATGTCCACACACAAATGCAGGATCACACAAGAAGCATCCAGCATACACGTATCAACAGGTCAAAAAAAAAAAAATACTGGCCTCTCTCAAAAACAGAAGGCTTTCATGTGCTAACATTCTGAAGTTTGCACATGAACAACATAAAAACAAGAGTATAAATGTAACCCTGTAGGCAAAGCATAAGCTCACTAGGTCTTTTCCCGACCAGGCAAAACATCTAACTTGCTCATTTCATATGAAATTTATACTTACCTCTTGCGTCAGTCTCCTAGCTTCTTCTTCAGTCTCAAATGTAACAAACCCATAGCCCTTTGACACTCCTGCCCGGTCACTGATGATTTTTGTGGCCTTAACGGTACCATACTGTGAAAACAACTCCAGCAAGTCTTGTTCTGTTGTGCTGGCAGATATACCACCCACAAATACTCTGTTGAAAGGAATTAAAAAATCAATAAATTTTATCTTCATGATACACGTGTGGAGCACTTTCCATATACTCCCACTGAAAAGACACACATTCTGAGCATCAATTTCTTCCTAATAGCACCTTTCATGCATATACATTACATACAGTCCTTCCACTTAATGTTCATTCTTTCCCCTTACATGTGCCAAACAACTCAAAAATACTTCTTAGCATTCTTCTGCTTTTTTTTTTCTTTTACATATATTCATACCAATACATAACCAAATAATGCATGAACATGCATTGCTATTCTAATTTTTCTCCATGAAAATTTAATTCAAAGTTCCTTACCATGTGGTTTCTGTACATTTACACAAGTTTTCCATCTTCCCCTTAAATCATAACAAATCTAAAAATTCTTCATGTGGTTATTCTTTCGACACACCAATAACAACTTGCTCCACTTTCTTTGGCAGCATCTCTAATACTCTACAACTGCCTTTACTTTTCCCAAACCATAGCATTCACTTTAACCACAAAAGCATCCCATATGTAAGATCTAAATTAATTTCAGCTGAAAACATTTCCCAAGCATAAATTTCTTCCAGCTGACCAAGTTCTAATTCCCTATCATGTAGTATCACTACCTAAGAATTTTAAGGGATTTTTTTTAAGTTAAACCCTTAACAAAAGTGGAAATATTTCTTCAATTTACCTTAATCAAAACTTACTCATCTACAAGAGATATGGTCCCAGTTTGCTAAATTTGTTTAAGTTCACTATATAATCTAAGTGAAACTTTCCAGAAATCTACTATAGATGTGACTAGCTTGCAACTAGTTCAGCTGAAAACAATTCAGAAAATTAAAAACAGCTCCTTGCAACTCCCACTCCCGGTGTACTATGAATTACGAGAATGAAACCTTTATTTCATGAATTTCCACATATAATTAAGGAATTGAAAAGATTAAACAACCAACTAACCTGTTGGGGACCAATGTTCCATATTTTGGTGCATTATTGCCAATGCTACTGGGAGCCGGGGATGGAGAGCCCGATACTTCCGCACTATTGGGACTTGACTGAAAGGAAAAACAAAGATTAAGAAGGACTGAGGTAAGTGACCTTATACTAATGGAACCAGGCATTCTACAACTAAGCACACCAGTGTCTACGCCTCCATTTTTACATATTTCTATGTTAACTATGCAGCATTTCTTCATGCAACAGACATATCAATGTGTAACAATATTTGTCAGAAAGTTTCTAAATACTACTGAAAAAGCAGAATAGTGTATGACACCCACAGCCTTATTTCTCCACCCTAAACTCTTTTGGCTGTTCTAACACAATCTGTCCTTCTTTTATCTAACTTTTCTCTGACAAGTCATATTCATAAGTGCTGATGGATCAACCTCTCCCTATCTCCCATCAATAAGCAGTGTCCCTGTGGGTTTCGTCCTTCCTCCTAAAATCTTATTGTCTTTAATCAAGATTTTCCTTTCTTCAGAAGAACCAAATACATTCTTAAGCTTATGACTTTCTATTCCTCAACTTTATCTAAATCTGTTCCATCTTGTTTAATCTATGAATCCCATCTTATGAAGTGCAACCATAAACTCAATTTCCTCCCAGTTCTCTTTCTGAAACATCTCATACAATTTTCCCATCAACAATGATGGCTCTGTAATCAAACCATTCAAAACAATACAATTTTCCCATCAACAATGATGGCTCTGTAATCAAACCATTCAAAACAAACATACTTGGTATCACTGATACCTAAACCATCTTGGAAGCCACACATTACACAAATACCAATGCATGTCTTTAAAAACAAAAAAATTCCTGCTCAAAATTCAAAAATTCTTCTCATTTGAAAATAACTAATTTTGCATCTGAGATGGTCCTAGCTCTATGTTCCTGCTTGAAATATTCCAATGGAATATGACTCAAATCTTAATCCTACCTTAATAACTGGCCAACTTGCCCTTTAGTGTAGGTTCCTCTTTCCTCTATAGATATTGTTCGTTTCTACTTCTGGAAACGTTGCCTGTGTATACCAATCATTACCTTGTCATATTCTATTACGAAACTACAAGTACCTTGATGTAGTTAAAATTGTTACATAGCTGGCACACAAAAAACTTTACTCCAGCAACAAATTCAACATTTAGATATCGAGCAGCAAAATTTAGAAGAATTCATTATCAAAACATGTATCATCTTTCAAAATACACACAAACACGAGGCAGTGTAAACATGACATGAAGCTTGCCGGTTAAACAGAGGCACTGTACTGTATATTCATTAAGATGGCATTTGTGTTTTGGTTTTCTGCCACTATTTCGAGTGCTTACTGTTACTACTGCACTGTAATCTTCCCTAATCTACCATTTGTTTAATGTTTATCTCTAATGATAAATAAGGAGCGTAATATGCCTTAATGGAAATCCAACAGCTTAAGACAAATTTCAGGTTATCAGGCAAGGTTTAAGGATAGAGTACAGTCAGCAGTTACAATGAAGTCACTTGGCCTTGCTGTCCCTACTGTGCAGACCATACATGAATATAACGGAAAGATGAAAGCTACCAATGCTCAGTTAATAATGCCTTTAAGTAATACCAAAAAGCAGCAACTCCATCTTTCACTAAACCTCAACATCTACACCACCTCCTCACCCATCTCTGGCTAAGGTAAACATGCTTATCAATTTGTAGTAAAGATTCTTATCAAAATCTTTTTGGTTTAACTATTCAAGCGTCTTAAAATATGTTTTACCCAGAACAGATCTAAAAGGTTTTGCTTGACAACTTTTGTGGAATGCATCAAGGTGGCTGCCAGGTATACTGTCAATCCACTGTTTAGTCCAATCTCTTAGTTTAGTGATATCCTTTTAACACAGCACAATCCATTGGGTTCCAATCCAATTCAGTTCTTGAACAACTTGTATTGATATTCTATACTGTGCTTCAGATTGGTTAAATACTTGTACTGTTGCCTTATTCATGCATTAGGTTTTGGTAATTTTTCATTCGTCTAACTTACCTTTGCCTGTTCTTCAATAGCCTTACTGGTCTTAAGTACAGGGAAATCATGAGGTTAAAAGTATATTAAAAATCTAACCTGCAACCAAGATACAAAAACTATGGTAAGGTCTTATTACCTTTACCCCCAGTCATCATCATCCATACAACTCCTTAATGCACTTGTTATAGTAAATCAATTACCAGCAGCCACAGCCTGGTGGGTTGTCTATCAATTATTAATTCCAAACGGTGCGACACCAGTCATGGTGTCAGGTGCATTTCAACTAATATAAGGAATCACAATCTCAGCTGCTAGGGGAAGGTATGCAAGGTTCTAATACCTTATGTTGATCATCACAAGTATTTCACATACTTTTACTTTTAGTAACCCAACAATTTCCTGGATTTCACTGCCCTCCCCACTACCACTTTACTTACCCTTAGAAAAGTAAATTCTACAAATCACGCAGCACTGCTATACATCACTTATGTTAGCTGTTAAGAATGTGATGATACAAACTTTGCCCAATTCCATGAAGAAATAGAGAGGTGGGGCTACACTGATACTTTATCATATCTACAATACCTTGTATAGACAAGAAATATAATATTCATTCGCACTCATAGTACACTAGTTACATAATCAATGAATGCACAAAGCTTTAGACCAGAAAACTTTCTTTACATGCATTTGCTCAAGTTCCCATCAACCATGTATTATAAACATAATTCAAGAGAACTACTTTAAATTGCCAGATTCCTATAGCTTTCCAGATACACAGAGCTGAACCACACCAACACTTTCTAGTCTATATCACACACTGATACTAGAACATTATCCCTGTCAGGTCCAAAGTGCATCGATGACCTCAAGTGGAACAAGTGACCCTTTAAACCACAGAACCAGGAAGCATAACAGGTCTGCAAACCATAAAATACTGCCTATGTCCACCCAGCACTTAGTTACAAGTGTTTCCAGTCTCAAACCATCAAATTATCTGCAGACTATGCAACAGAAAATGGCAGCAAGGGCACCAGGGCCAGCCAAACATGGAAAACCTCTCTGGAAATCAGTATTGGTTTACCAAAGTCTTCCCTCAACACGGGGGTCCCCAACAACCCTTCCAGCTGATTACCAGGTTTTATTTACACCTTCAACTCTCGAGTAGAAATATATCTTCTTCAACCACTACATACTCTATAATCACTGATAAGGGAAGTACAGGCAGGAAGTGATAACTATTAATAACGTTACCGTACAAATCTAACGTCAGGAGAAATTCACAAGGTACAACAGCAGTGTCATCCGCCGGTCACAGAGAGAAAAAAAAAATCACACACAACATTCAAGTTCAACTATGCAAGCAGCGTCCTCTCCTCCCTCCTACATGCATCTCGGCGCCCAGGAGCTCCCTTCTGCAGTGTAGGTACTCACCATATTTACATTTTCTGGGGTGGTGCAGGAGCTGAGGGCAGCACCACAGCCACGGCTCCACTGCTCCAGCCACACTCACGCAGTGCGCACTCACTTTTGGCCGCACCTATTTTTAGCGTAGGGGCGGTTACCTTCTGTACTCCCTCTACGCAACCTCGAAATCCATTTTCACATCTATATCTCAAAATTTACATACTAATTGCTTTAAAATTAAATAAGGTAAGTGGGCTGTACGTTAACGGAAGGAAAAATGTAGTTGATTTTTAGAAGAGCTTATGGTATATTAAGGAGCAACTCCCCTGTCATGACATAATGGACCGACCTTATGTTCGCGTCTGTAAACTGTCAGCAGGTGTGAACCCGCTCGGGTATATTGACTCATTGTAATTGGCTACAAGTGGTTATGGCAAGGCTGTTGCCACGCCACCCAACACGTTGGGCTCCCCCATTGTGCATAATGAGGTAAATCTCCCTAATTACAATAAGACAAAAAGGACACACTGTAAGGAGTAATTATGTGTTGGAACGTGTGGGATGACAGTGCTTAGGGGAACTGAACATTTCACGTTTTCGGTGTGTACTACTATCATAGCTATTAATAAGCGAAAAAATTATATAATAGCTATATGAAGGTGTGGATATTCTTTACGTTGCTATTCAGGGGAGATATTTGTAAATTCCGAGTCAGGTGATAACTAGAGAATCAATGGGTAAACGACTGTTAGCATCCGCTGGAGATAAACCTTACAGCTGTGATGGACCTTTGGTTGCAAAGTTAGTGACTGGTTCATCGATTTGCTTTTGCAGTTATCTGAAGACATAAAGAATATAAAAAGTTTGCGCATTTTATCTAAGAATTATGAATAATAAAAGGAAAGGGGTTACTTCTTCCCCGCAGTCCCCATTTTCCCAAACGTTTTAACTCAACGCCCAACTTAAAGATTCCTCATACCACAAGTTCCACCAACTAAACACCAGAATCAGAGCTCCGAATCTGCTCATAAAAAACGTCTACTTACACAAAGCCGGCCAAATCGCCTCTTGCAAAGTACCAGTCTTTCAATAAGATTCTGAATTTCACAGAAATCCAAATTTGCCTTTCTCATCACTAAATTTTCCTACAATGCCATTTTCCTAAGATTCTCCCCGTATTTATATTTTTGAAAACTGAAATCCCTCCCTTGGCTTATATTTAGATTTCGTAAACCATGGATCTTATTATGTTTTGCTATCTTCACACACAATACGATTCCTTCCATAGCAAACAGCACCTTATCCCAAGCCGATGCAAACTCACACATAAACTTAACACATACAAGCTGTCTCCCTTTCTGTGCCCGAGTGAATCAGTTATATTATTAAGAGTTTAAAACTCCCAATTCATTCACTGTTGTTCTTTATTTAGCCTGAAAGTTTGTTGCATTACGACTATATCTACACCCTTAGTTTTATGGTCTGAAGAAATCAGTTGATCTCTTTGTAGTTTTTATCAATTCATTGATTAATGCACTTTTTCTACTTCATGTACATGATTAAGAACACGTTGAAAGGTTCCTTTCTCTGTTAATATGTAAACGGCACTAAATACTCTTTTTAAGTCCATTGTACGTAAGCCCACACGTCGGTGTCTGCCTGAAGAACCTGCAGCTGATATGGCCCACAGTTTATGAGCTTCCCCAAGAAAAAGACATCGACGTTGCCAGCGTCAGCCGACAAGACCTCGGCCTTCTAAATTCCGATACTACCATAAGAGACTTAGCTTCTACAGAATGCATATTTCTATTTCAAAACCATGGGAGTAATCATTTATACCAGCAAAACTGGAGCCAATGACAAGTATTCTGATCATACCTAACCTTGACTTAAATCACCCCTGGATGGTCAATACAACAGAAAGCGTTAGGTTGCAAGACCTTCCCTCGGGGATGGTCGATCTATAGTTACCTGGCTTGGGCTGACATGTGTGTATGTGTGTGTGTAAAAATATGAAACATATAAAAGGCTGAGAGGGCAATGCGACTGTCAACTCTCCCCGTAGCAACACAATTAGTATTCGTACTTGTTCAAGGCTCTTTCAATAATCAGCTCTGTATTCACATACAACCACCATCTGATCTGTTCAACAACATACTGACCCAAGTATCCTTATGTTATTTTCATCCTACATCTCCCTTATCAAAAAACATGGAACACCTTGCAATCAACCGTTACTTTAACTAGTTGATGGCATCGCTTCAACGCTGGCCGCAACGTTTTCTTTCACCAAGCACTCACAAGATGTCCACTCCTGGTATGTACCTCCAGAGCTTCAACAGATACGATGTGTGCTTGAGTGTGACAACCAAGAGGCTGCCATCCCACTGCCACACCTCTTGACATCAACCCCATGAGTAGAAAATGGTTGCCGCACTAATGGGTCGCCACACTCTGCCAGAGTTCAAGCTGTTGTTATGAAGGGGATGAGTAGTCACACTCAAGGGTTTAACGACAGTGGATAATCACTGATGTGGATAAAACTAATCAGGCTGTTACAACATGTCACAGCCACATTCGAGCTAGGCTATCCATACTACTGGCGCTTTAGCCTCTGGAAATACTGATCATATCAGTTGTAGTGTAGACACATGTTAACATACACCAGATCACTACGTCCTTGAGAAAATCGTGCAATTTACAGATAGGTCTAAATAAACCCTGCAAAGAAAAGGCCAGCACCATACAATAATGGTAAGATACTTTAAATTTGGAGACTGTGACCATATCCAGCATCTAAGTAGGTGGATCTATCATATGAAATACTGTAAGCAAATATAATAAACCAACTTTGTGATATTTAATGTTATATAGACTCTGAGGTCTCACAAAGACCCATTGCGACCTCTTTCATCCTCGTAAGTTATGTATGGCCGCCACTATAAACTAGCCGCTGATAGTGGCAAAAACTGAAAAAAAAGTAAAAATCTCAAGTGGCTCACCTGCCCGAGACCTACGCCAGCTGTGGAGCCACCATTGCAACGTCTAACACATCCTCTTCTACCAGAGTTACTGGCCTCTCCCTCGCAGAGACCACGAGTATTTGTAAGGACGTCACGTGACCATCCCCTATCGTCATCACAGCCCAGTTTCCAAGTAAAGGTATAACTTCCGAGCTTTTACATTCTGAGTATTATCAGGTACGTAAGGGCGATCATAGCATGGATCATATATGTAGCTGCGGAGCTTTAGATAAGTCTCGCATCACAGTTTTTCAAGTTGAGATTTAGATAGATAGGAGTCGGCATCAGTAGTTGCCAGAATGACAGGGTTTGACAATCCTGACAGTTGTGACAATGTGGGTGACATGGATAATAAAGACAATGTGCAATATAACTTTTATTTAGAACCACAATATTTGACCAGTGGTTGTATTTACCTTTACCTTCGCTATCATTACCATGGAAGTTATCATATAGAATAAACTTTTCGTGTAGATGTTGCAAGATGTGGAGTACTTCAACAAAATGAAGTAGACGTGCCCACAGCTTCGTCGTAGCCAGAGGCTGGGAAAGTGAGGTACAGATAACATCAGAGAGGCTGCTAATGTTGGCTGGATTAGGAAGTGCCTACGCTTACGCTCTTCATCCAGCTAACACAACAGTAAGACTAGCAGCCTTCTATAAGGTGTTATCTGTTTCACATTACTTCACTCTCCCAGGCTCTAAACCCTTGTGAAGCAGTGGCCACAGTACTCCATTCCTCGCATACTTCATCTATCCTAGCAGCAGTTATCACCACCCCTGTTTTCTCGCACACCGTCACACCTCTGCACAGATGACCATCTTTAAAATTTTGCCTATATCTTTATTATCGTTTCCCTTCGTGTCATTTTTCCCCACAAAAAAATATCGTTTATTTTTCATTCATCGGCTATTTTTTTTTTTTTTATTATTGATTAGGACCTCGTGCCTTTCATACATTTCTTTCTCTGGTCAAACTAGTACGTGGAGATTCAGCTTTTTCCTCACTCCCTTCATCTAATCAACCAACTTACTTGTATCAAATTGAAAAAAAAAATTCTGTTCACGCCACCTTTGTGGCAGCCCCAACTAAAATGCATCCTCCAGTTGTCTTAACATCACTCCGTTTTGCACTTTCTCAACATTTTGTTGTGGCTGAGTTGAGAAGACGAAGGATGACAAGCTTGCATGAGGTTATGAACTATTTAAACATTTTGGTTCACGGGAGGCTTCTGTGACACAAACGGATGGTTAGGAGCCATTTTTGATTGTGAGCGTTCAGCTGGCATTGTGTCACAGAGGGAAATAAAACTGATGGGAGGTTATGTGTGAATTGCTCTCATGATAATGGGTTGAAAGTAAGTTTTAGCATAATGCTATGAAGTATAAGTGGAGTGAAGCCTGGGCAAAGACTACAAGTGAACCCTGAGGACATAAAGTTTTTGGCAATGTCATGGTGATTGAGGAGCCCTGGTGTTTTTTTTTTTTTGTTGTTGTTGTACATTTCCCACAACCATTTAGATCTTACCGTCCACATTCTCCTACTCCAGGCCTTGGGTAGCAAAATGTCAACCAGTATGTTCCTGTGTATGTTCCGCTTGACCTCATCATAAATCATCAGACACACTAATCGCAGACATTCACACATACCCTCTCATGGAAAACTAAAGCATTTTTCTGTGTTATGATACCGATGGCTTACTGTTGTGGATAGCGACCGTTGACCATGCATGGTTGCTGCGTGAGAACACCCGAGATCGAATCCTGGGCGCGGCATCATGCCTCATTCAACCTAAGCATACATCCTTCCCTCGGGACCGGTCTGTCCATGAGCTCCTGCCTTTAGATGATGTGTATGTGCGTAAACACATAAGATTCTTGACGGGGCAATGCAGGTGTAAAACTCAGATATTAAACACACATTATATATATATATATATATATATATATATATATATATATATATATATATATATATATATATATATATATATATATATATCCCCCCTGGGGATAGGGGACTAAGAATACTTCCCACGTATTCCCTGCGTGTCGTAGAAGGCGACTAAAAGGGGAGGGAGCGGGTGGCTGGAAATCCTCCCCTCTCGTTTTCTTTTTTTATTTTCCAAAACAAGGAACAGAGAAGGGGGCCAGGTGAGGATATTCCCTCTAAGGCCCAGTCCTCTGTTCTTAACGCTACCTCGCTAACGCGGGAAATGGCGAATAGTGTGAAAGAAAAAGAATATATATATATATATATATATATATATATATATATATATATATATATATATATATGATTTATGTCTTCTAAAGTTGGGTAAGGTAAGGTTACAGGGTTGCCGCCAGAAATATTCAGTACCCTTATTAAGCAGCCGCACTTCAAGGGACGAAAGAAAAAAGAACACCATAAAGACATCTAGTGAGTGTTGGATTATGTAAAGTAAACAAAGTCAATTTCTCTCGTTTTGACTCGTTTAACGTGTGCTTGGTAATGATACAAACGTGTTTTAATGCCTGCGGCTCCCGTCACCAACCGACAAACCCAGCCTGAGGAGTAAAAAGTCTCCTCCTGGTATTACTGGGAGGCGGGTGAGCGAGTGTCTTTTCCAAACTTGATAATATTTAGTTCTAAGACAGAGAGACATTCCTTCACGGTTAAATAACTCAGAAATCATAAACTACATTACAGTTGCAGTATTTACGTACATCAGGTATTGCCGGTAAATTACAAAATATATGAATCAATTATTAGGGTGTAAACTGCAATGTTTTGTCTTTGATCATTCATATGTATTTTTTTCGAAGGTACACGAATTTGGTTTTACTGTGCTTGACTGCAGTATATATTACAAAAGTACCTTTAACTTTTATGAAAACGGAGGTGTAATTTTCCTCGCAAAGGCTATATCTACATTAGTTATATATATATATATATATATTTTTTCAAACTATTCGCCATTTCCCGCGTTAGCGAGGTTGCGTTAAGAACAGAGAACTGGGCCTTTGAGGGAATATCATCACCTGGCCCCCTTCTCTGTTCCCTCTTTTGGAAAATTAAAAAAAAAAAAAGAATAATGAGAGGGGAGGATTTCCAGCCCCCCCGCTCCCTCCCCTTTTAGTCGCCTTCTACGACACGCAGGGAATACGTGGGAAGTATTCTTTCTCCCCTATCCCCAGGGATATATATATATATATATATATATATATATATATATATATATATATATATATATATATATATACAGAGGGGTGAAAGAAAATTTCTCACGTATTCCCTGCGTGTCGTAGACAGCGACTAAAAGGTGTGTGAGCAAGAGGCTGGAACTCCTCCCCTCCAGTTTCTGTTTTCCCTAAACAAGGAACAGAGAAGGGAGCCAAGGGAGGATTTTTTCCTGAGGCTGTCCTCTGTTCTTGACGCTCCCCCGCTAATGTGGGAAATGGCGAATTGTATAACTGATATATATATATATATATATATATATATATATATATATATATATATATATATATAATACTTTGTCGCTGTTTCCCGCGTTAGCGAGGTAGCGCAAGGAAACAGACGAAAGAATGACGCAACCCACCCACATACACATGTATGTATATAAAGGCCCACACACGCACATATACGTACCTATACATTTCAACGTATACATATACATACACAGATATATACATATATACACATGTGCATATACTTGCTGCCTTCATCCCCACTTCCCGCATTATGAGACTGTGAGATATCTAAACATGACCACATATTATTTTGAAACTATAATTTACTCTAAAATTGTAAACTGAAGTATTCCGCGTCTGTGATGGGTAATGACTCGTAGTAAATTCAGCTAGGACACTCAACACAGGTTTGTCCTCAGTGATTTAAAATAAAAAGGAAAAGAAACGAATTTGTTGGAGGAAAAACAACACCAGTCTAAGCTGTCAGGCCCTTCCTGATTCCTTGGCACAACATAACCCTATCTTTTCCCCAGTTTTCTCACCAAGGGAAGTCAGTGTTTGACCGGAAATATATGGTGATAACATCAAACTAAAAGTATCTTGTTCATTACGTTCTTAAGACTGGTGGAAGAATAACTTTCCTTTATATCGTAAATAATGGGTCTAGTTGTGGGTTAAGATGTACGGTAGGTAACCTAGCGTTGTCACAGCAGGCTTTTTATCGGTTCATAAAAATAGTCTCAGCAAGACACGTGTGGCTCAGCTCCTGGGCTGGGACGGGGATGGGGACGGAGTAGTGAGTGTTGGCCGTGGACTCGTGGTGCTCATGGGACGCAGGCAACACACACGATAAATAGACGGTGACAAGGTCGAGTGGAGATGTGAAAGTGAGTGACGCAACACAAACGTTAAATAGACGGCGGTAACGTCTATCGAAGATGTGAAACTGACACGCGGTGGTCGATCAGATTTCCGACAGTCGGTCAAAGGTTTGAAAATGACAGTTGGTACACAGGGACTAAGGTTACTTGGTGAATAAATAAGCTAGTGGTATAGTTCAGTGAAACAAATTCATGTCGAGTTACAACCATGATGAATCTGTCATTGTAAAAGAAAAAAAAAAAGGGAAGGATAGTGAAGACAAAGGTGAATTCATCAAGAGCACAAATTGTGAAAAAAGGAGTGGATTTTAGCAAGAAAATAGGAAAATCTAGGGCAACGAATTAAGAAATTACAAGAGACCTTAAACTTGGAGATAGAATCATGAGCAAACTTTAACCAAAACCCACTCATCTTGTAGGGTGGAAACGTGCACTTTACTCATGATTTTTCGTGGCGGACTGCAAGCTGTCCCAGTGACTGACTGGCACCTGGACACCCAACACGCCAGGGATAAGACATATTATATTGATGTGTCTGTGTTGTCCTCCCTCAAACTAGCTTGCAATATATGCAGCTCATCTGGGCGATACGTGATGTAACATGAACCATCCGTATCAGGTGCTCACATAGCCTTAACCGTGTCGCTCGCTTCACGTTTTATGTAATGCTTGGCCGGCACAGTAGTAGCTACACCAGTATTTTCCGAGATTGTTTCAAAATGTTTTCTGCTTTAAAAGTCCTGAGCGCAATTGTGGAGACCATTTGAGGCGTACAGTTCCAAGATTTATCTTCTTTGTTGTGTAAGACCTAGAGTTAAGGATATATATATATATATATATATATATATATATATATATATATATATATATATATAGATAGATATATGGCCAGTTTGCTGTCTCAGATTGGTATTGGAAAATAAGAATTCAGAAAAAAACTCGGTTTGTTCCTTTTCCTTTGTCAGGACTACTTTTAGAAAACGATAATACGGGCGAGATGATTTCAACACCCTTAACCCCTCCAACAGCTCGACAACCACGCGAAAGATGTGCAATATTTTTTCCCCTTGAACCCGGGATAATTAGAAATAATCATGATATTGGCTTCATATACGAGTACGATATGTAAGTACAACTACACAAAATGTAGTGCAAGTGGACTAGCTGTGAATTGAACGGTACTGGTCACGCCAGCTGCCATAGGTTGGCATATTGCTGCCGTGAGAGTTGACATATGCTGGGTTCAAACCACACCAACTACCGTGGGGGGATCTGGTACTTGTATCATCCACCACCACCAGCTGTCGTAAGTGGATCTGGTGCGTGCCTCACCACCCACACCAGTTGCCATAAGCGGATCTGGTGCGTGCCTCACCACCCACACCAGCTGCCATATGCGGATCCGGTGTTGGTCTCATCAGACATACTAACTAGTGTGTGTAGATTTAAGTGCTGGTCTCACCATCGCAATCAGCTACCAAAAATATATCTATTGTTACCTACACGTCACAGCAGTAGCCTTAAGGTCTTTTGCAGGTGCACTCCCAAAATCTGGTAACCAATAGCTGCCATGAGCAGATTTCAAGATATCTGCAAGTCCACACAAGCTGTCATAGGAGAATCTGATGCCAGACACACCAAATGGTATGAAATCTAGTGCTTTTCACATCAATACCAACTGTTGAGTCAACCCTCTGATGACAGCATTATCACGTTGCCCACACTACCTAGCCACAAGTGAATCAGGTACCGAACACACCAGCTGCCATTTTCTTGATCAAAGAACCCATCATGGCATTTAGTTTTCTGTGGTGTTCTTTCATGTCACCACCATTGTTATAGCTTCCACTCACGTTAATTTTGACCTGAGAGAGTAAAGTTTTATATATAAAAAATTAAACTCAGGGCATCGATATATCTAACTTAATAGTTCTGAGATATTACTCTTATTTAGTTGTCACATACCGATTTCGGATCTTGTGTTTCTCTAAATTTTAATACAGGAATTTCCAGTCATTTGCATACATTTCAATATGGATGTACTTTAAATGCATTACTTGTTTTAGCCTTTGGTTATTAAGTACAGTGCATTACTTAAAACGGTTACTCATCAAAAATAATGTGCACAGAGCAATCGGTGGACTGACCAGTAATGGGGTCATGAGTCTGGTTAACTTGAGGTGAGTGAAGCGAAGGACAATAAACAGATGGCTATTATATAAGGTCGCTTGTTGTTGTAACTGGCTGGCTAATGAACCATGGGTTGTCTGGACATTTAAATATTATGGTGAAGTTTAGGCTTGCTGTTTTTGGGTTTAAATACTTTAAAAGACAGGAGAGAATGCTGCTGAATGCAAAAATCATATATACTTTTCAAAATTGATATGATTCTGAAAACCTAGAACCCTTGAAAGAAACAATGAGTGACACCATGGAGGAGCAAATGAATAATATAGATGAAATGCTTTCTGACCTGCAAACAAACAGTCTTTACAACTTTACATGAATCAGAGAAACAAAATGTGCTGTGGGAAAAAAGAACAGGTGAATGATGGGTGTAAAGAGGCTTCAAAATATGAGAATTTATAAAGTAAAAAAAAAACAAAAAAAAACACTAAAACAACTGATTTTTCATTAAAATTTTCCTTACTGAGGAAAGAATATATCATGTAGACCACTTTAAAGGATCTTTAGGATTTTTTGAGTTAAACAATGTAAAATATCAAAGATAACATTTATATAAAATAATCTCAAGAAAATAAACAGCCTCAGTAGTAAAATCATTACTCAAAATCTAAGCTATGCAACTGTCACTGATATTACAAGTGACTACAGAATCTATTACCACTTTCATGTCTTTATTAGTTATTTTCTCTCTTGTCAACTCATTTCCAATGCAAAACCTGTAAAATTAATTAAAAGCATTTCTACTTTTATGACAAAGTATTTACCTTAATTCTTACTTTTCATGTATCTATTCCATATTCTTTTCAATCTTTTCTGATCTTCATCACTCCTACCTACTATATATTCATATGTATCATTCACCAAACTTTTTCTTTAACATGCTTATTTTAAGTAATTTCCAGTTTTCCACATGAGAGAAAACTCTAAAGGACACATGCTTGACGTAACTATCCAGTCAGCAAGGCTGGACTCTGATAAGGAATGTAGAGCTAGTCCAACTGTTATCTGCCCTTTATAAAAGCCAGCCAACCAGAGGTTCCACAAAAATAATTACTGTCATATAACCTGTCTAGGCATGAGAAAGAGTTCTCACATGCACTATAAAAGCAATATAATTTAAGTATTGTTGATAAAGATGGGATGAGGTTTAGCTGCAACCTTCAAAGGTAATAGGGAAAGTGATTTCCAGCTTTCCTTGAACTCACTGTCAACATTTAACACTGTTCACACTCGGTACACTCTGAAGATTCTGGGAGCCATGAAGAATGTGTGGAAGGAGAGAATGTTATCTTGAAAAGCAAAGAATGGGTATGTTTGAAGGAGTAGTAGTTCCAACAATGTTATATGGTTGCGAGGCATGGGGTATAGATAGGGTTGTACGGAGGAGGGTGGATGTGATGGAAGTGAGGTGGTTTGATTAAGTAATGACAGGGTAAGAGAGATGTGTGGGAATGAGTATGGTTGAGAGAGCAGAAGAGGGTGTGTTGAAATGGTCTGGACATAAGGAGAGAGTGAGAGAGGAAAGACTGACAAAGAGGATATGAGTGTCAGAGGTGGAGGGAACGAGAAGTGGGAGACCAAACTGGAGGTGGAAGGATGAAGTGAAAAATATTTTGAGCAATATGGACCTGAACATACAGGAGGGTGAGTGGTGAGCAAGGAATAGAGTGAATTGGAATGGTGTGGTATACCAGGATCAAGGTGCTGTCATTGGACTGAACCAGGGCATGTGAAATGTCGGGTAAACCATGGAAAGGTCTGTGAGGCCTGGATGTGGCTAGGGAGCTTTGGTGTCGGTGCATTACACATGACAGTTAGAGACTGAGTGTGAACGAGTGTGGCCTTTTTTGTCTGTTTTCCTGGCGCTACCTCGCTGAAGCAGGGGAAAGTGATGCTATTCATGTGGGGTGGGGTCGAGCAAGGAATGGATGAAGGCAAGTATGAATATGTACATGTGTATATATGTCTGTGTATGTTTATATGTATATGCATAAGTGAGTGTATGGGCGTTTACATATATATATATTCATATGTATATATGAGTGGATGGGCCAATCATCATCTGTTTCCTGGCGCTACCTTGCTGATGCGGGAAACAGCAATTAAGTATAATAACAAAAATAATTCAGTGCTAATAAAGTTCTGATTTATGACCATCATTACTATAACCATTCTCAATTAATTATTAACTCTGACCTCTAAGTCATCATTATTGGCTTTACTTTCTCTCTTAACAAAATTAAACAACTGGACTAGACTTCATATCTTTTCCCTATGTGCACCACAAACTTATCTTTTTTATTTCTTAATGAAACTTTTGTCATCCAATTCTTTAACTTTCTTTTCTTCATGCAGAGCCTGAAGCTTTATGTCAGTAAGGATCCAGTCAATGTAAAATGAAAATAGGTTCAAATTAATCAAAATAAAATTATTATCAATTAACCTTTGCCATTCTCACTAATTTCATCTTTCTAAACATTATCACATAATCCTATCTCTGATTATCTGGGCCTATGTTTCGTTCACCATTACTTCTTGTGTTATCCTGCTTGACATAATGTTGAGGAAATCTAGTTGGACCCAAAGTGACTGTAGAAGTAGTGGATGAAGTTGATGTGTCAGCTGAACCTCGGGAGGCTGGTGTTCCCTGTCCAGGACTGTCTGGAATAATTTCTTTCCAACCAACTCTTTTTGTGCTAGAAGAGTCTACTTTGCAAAGGTCAGGTGGTACAGGGGACCATTCATGTACTTTATATGGGGTATTTTTGTACCCTACATGTCCGCTGATACTGTTATGTCTAGTACATCCTCTGCTACAAGCTTTTGACCTCGCAAAATAAATTGGAAATTCTTGTGCTCTTCTACCCTGAGTTACATGGGTTTGTTGGGAGGCGAGTTGTGGGTTACCACAAATGCTCTTTTGGTAACAAACATTTGTCTTCATTTCTGTCACTGGATGTTCATAAACACACTGCATGCTACTGTATGTGTAGCTATGAGCTGAATGGGAACGCTGTAGGACATTGGTTCTTGAGGGCTTCAAGCAACTTCTGCGAGGTTGAAGGGTGGCATACCTCATTGGCACTGCTGTAAGATAAAACAACACAATACAGTACCAGTGAAATTTTTTCTTAATTATTATTTATTTTGCTGCATCAAATTACATTCTTACACATCCTAGCCAACATCTATTTTATCTTACCCACTGTCTTTCACCATTTCTACAAGAATTCTAATTGCCTCCTTACTAGATGTAACTATTACTCACTACCTTTAATGTTATTCAAATGTTATCACACTCTTAAGTTTCATCTAACTTCATAAAACTGTCACAGTATAAGAAATTTAATATTTCTTATCCTCAATCTTATGAATTTCATTTCAGAGTTTTCTTTTACAGCAATTACTGAAGCTTTGCTAAATAATTCTTACTATGAACTTCTACATATTCATAAAAGGATGTATGTAGTTGGATTTTATTATACACAGTATTTTACAATTGTGAATGCAATCCCAACACTAAGGCAGTCTACCCTGATAGTCTAGAACTACATACCAAAATTAAAGCACTACATTAGAGGGCAGCTCAGAATCCAAAGCCCAAAGACCCTCCAAACCTAATTTTTTCTGGTCAAAGTGTTCTGAAACAGATGGCATCAGCACCAGTGTTGTCTCTTCCTAATTTATGGATGTGTGCCACTAATGTGCAACAGTAAAGGAGGAAATTAACAAGTTTGGAATACCTCTGGAATAAATTATGCTGGAATATTCATATTTACTCTCAACTTTCTCCTTTCACACACTTTTCCAAATTCAGTCACCAACTTCTGCATTTTCTCACTCAAATCAGCCACTAGAGCTGTATCAATGCCAAACAACAACTGACACTTCCCAGGCTCTCTCATCCCCAACAGACTGCACATTCGCCCCTCTCTCCAAAACTCTTGCATTTACCTCCCTAACCACCCCATCCATAAACAAATTACACAACCATGGGGACATCACATGACCCTGCCACAGACCGACATTCACTGGGAACCAATCTCTCTCCTCTCTTCCTACTCATACATATGCCTTCCATCCTTGGTAAAAACTTTTCACTGCTCCTAGCAACTTACCTACTGAAAACTTGACATACATACAGAGACAAAAGTAATTAGTCAAAAGGGCACTTTTGACAATAACAATGTTTTTCAACATTTTCTAAATCAAGAGAGAACATTTGTCATAAAGCTAGTCCATCAAAAATACGTTACAGTTAAAGTATGACAGGAAAAAACAAAAGCCAGATACCTGTAAGTAATGATTGTCTCCAAGTGGCATCACAGCAACCTGAAGGAGATGATGAAGTTGCTGAATGATTCAGACTTGAATGTAAAGATGATACTGGTGTATGCGATGGCTTGTCCTTTGGGGACGGTGAAATCTGCTGGCAACATGGTAAGCTTTGCTGATAGTGCTGCCAGTGCTGTTGTTCCAGTTTCTGCTGAATATGTGGCTGGCCATGATATATGACATGAGTGGTTGCTCTTGGTAGCTGACAGGGAGAATGCTGCTTTAGGTGTATTTGTCCAGATGAAAACCCATGGGATTCACTACTATGATCAGATAGCAAAGACGCTTGATCTTCCTCCGATGTTAGATTAAATGATTCCTGTTCTGGTAATAAAGGATCACAACTACTCGAAGTCACAGGGCACACATCAGGATTGTTTGAAAAATGTTTTGGAGCACTGCATTCGTTGAAAAATGTTTTCTCTTGTTTTGGAGAGGTAGCAGGAATCGACATGTTAACTGTGCCCTCAGAGGGTACTATATTGTTTTCATGAAGATGCATATCATTTTGACCAATGACTCCTCCATTTAGTAAAGGACTTGTGCTTCTAGATCTAGGACTAGCACCAGTGACTGTTTGTGTAGTGTGTGAATCTGGTAGTTCTGGACTGACACGTGGACTGATGAGACTTGTCTGCTCACACTCCTCTACTTTTGTCTGACACTCAAGGTACTGCAAAGAAACATTAGCCAGGATTCTTAAGAAGAAATTAACAATATCCTTGTGCTTACTATATACCTTTTGTGTGTGTATGATTCTGCATGTGAAAGCATCCTATCTATTTATGCCTATGAAAAGTGAGCAAATCTCATAACACTGACTTGCTACTTAGAAACATAATGGTCCAGCCTTGTTTCAAACACATGAAAAGCCCTTGTACATTCTGCACTCACGTAATGAAATCCAAATGTCCATTGTTCTATTACTAGAAATATACATCCTTACTGCCCTTCTCAGTCTTTCATTTTTAATGGTCTCATCTATGCCTTGCCTCCTGGTAAAGGAGGGCTGGATGGTTACCCTGAGCCTCTTTTTTTACTAATGTGAAACTGCTCTTCCAGAAACAGCTCCCAGGCCTGGCTCTTTCTCTACTCATTTTTGTAATATTCACATCTAACCTTCCTGCAGTTAAACACCATATGTCCATGTCTCCCCCTGTCTCCTAATTCCCCCAACAGTGTAAATCTCTTCAGTTATTTGATTTTCTGACATGAAGCTTTACTTTCTTCACATCCATTCTGAAATCCTCTTTGCAAAGGATCTAAAAGTACACCCAAAGGATTGGTAAGGCTCAACCTGAATTGATTCTGGCCATGCTAAGGCCTTTCCTTTTTCCTACTTAACCCAACATAAGGTTGCAAACCTCATAACCATTCCTCAACACGCCTGATCTCTTTTTTTTTTAACTTTTTTTTTTTAATCAACTTTTCTAATTGTGCTCATCCACTCCCTATTACCCCCTCAAACCATACACTCTGTCACTTTGGAAGAGCTTAGCAGACATTCCTAAGCAGCTCATGTACACACTTTCCCAAGGATGGGTATTGCTTTTCTATAGGATGCCTCATACTATGCTGAACAAACAAAAGTTAACTTTGCTGGAATGGAATCCTATATCCCATCTTCCACTGAATATCCCTCTCAGGAAAAAAAAGTAATTACAAATAATGAGAGCCACACTCGCAGTCCACAGGACTATATGATGCCCAATGGAGACTGCATGAGACCACGTAAAGGTTAACATCACTGCATTATTTCTAGAACATGCAACAGAAAAAAAAAGAGCTGCCAATTATCTCACCTGGTATTCTGGAGGAGGGCCATCATTAAAAGACGTGAGAGGTAACTCATCTCCTTGGATAGCACATCCAGATGTTGGCGTATAAATTTCTGAAGCAGTTGTCTTACTTGAAGAAGCTTTTGTAAGTTGAGATAATTAAGATCAGATTAAAGGATTAACACAATTTGATACAACTTAAACATTTTACAAAAGCATGATCATAAGTCTGGAAGAATGAGAGGAAAGCTCTCATCACACAAAATATGACATTACAGTACACCTAAAAAGTAGTTTAACCTTGAATACAATACTGACAGTATCACAGGGAATTATTATACTGAAAAAAAATTATGAGGAAGAATTTTCAATATGTATGAGGATTATATATTTTTCCTTGTAAGACTGGTTGATCCTACCAAAATACTGATACACTGCATTAAATGCCAGCATCACTCTTAATATTACATGAAAAAAGAATAACAGTTTCTCTCAACATGTATGACACCCATGTTCACTCCAAGGACAGGCAAGGTGGACAAGAAGTTTTTATACATCATACAGTAGACTAGGCTGGTTACTACCACGTAAACTAACTGACAAAACAGTACACTACCATTACCATGTCAACGAATTGACAAAACTAACTCCTCTTCCAGAAAACAAAAAACCTTGCTGTCAGATGAAATTTAATCTTGCCTTTACAAAAGTCAGCAATTAAAGGCCTTTTAATAGTCCATGACTAATGTTGTGGTATATAGCACAAATGCTTTTACTGATTAAAAATGAGGAAAGCATACAGGACTTGAAAATTTCTTGCATATTCTGCCCCAACACTGAGGACTGTAAAGCTATTTCAAAAACTGAAAAAAGTTCTTGCCATTCTAAAGTGAAACTGCAAAACTGAGCATATACTTATCAAATTCATATTTCAATTCATAAGTCAAGTTTGCATGATGTGATCTCTCAACAAGTTTTTCATTACCTGATATATTTCTTTTTATGGCTCGCCGTCTGACATAACATACAATAATTGATATATTGAGAACGAGAAGAGCAGTTGTGGTGAGACAGATGAGAAGAAGAATGAGGCGAGGTACTCGGGGTTGGCGACCATCCACACTACTGCTGCTTGCCACCTCTTCCACCATGCCTTAAAAAATGACAAATGAACAACATGACGAGTTTCCAAAAAGTCTGCAATGATAGGGTGTACAAGATCTTTACCAAACCTAAAATCTATACAAAGCAGTTTAAACTTCGAAATACCTACAATTTATGCATCAGTATCAAATAGTGTGCAGAAGTGCTTATGGATAGCCCCAAGCTGAGATAAATGCTTCAAAAATATATGGGTATTCAGATTATCCATCTAAGTATGTCTTTACTTTTAAATGTACAAAAAGTCAGAAGTTTACCTGAAAAGAGAAAGTCGTTAAATGTTTAACAAGAGCAATGTAGATGAAGAATTCCATGAAACCAGATGAAAATTAGGCAATAATAAATAGAAACACATGTGAAGTCTATGATAAAGGGTATGTTTAATCAATTTTGGGGTAGTAAATGGTAGGCAGCCATTGACCAGTGAGGTATATTACCAGTACTACCCACCTGGGTATTTGATGGGTTAGTGATGGCTAAGCCAAAACCTCAGTAGTTGTCAATTTGTACTCCACTTTTCTTTCTGCCTAACCCATACATGGACTGCTGGCATTCTGTCCACAAACATGCAATCTCCATCACACATAATACCTGATAACACTTAACTAACACAACTCATTCTTCGTAAAGTGAGATTTTCCTACAATGAGCTCTTTGCACTAGCCCTGCCTTTTGGCAAAATGATACAAGCAATAGATAGAGGTAGTAGGTAGAAACATTAGAGAGGACCATTAGGTAGAAGTGGAAGGTTTGAACATTAGCTTATGAGGCTATTAAACCACTTACCAAGCATAGTAACCTTGATAGATGGGAAGCTGTAATCTGAGTGGCCGTGTTCATTATACGCCAAGATAGCAAAGGAATATTCAGAACCAGGCATTAGATCCTTGATGGTGGTAGCTGTTGAGTTACTGCCCGGGACATCTACAAACTGAAGGTGGATTGGTGTTTAACAGACCATCATCATTCAAGTTGTCAATGAATATCAAATAAAATATCTCACGTTCCTGCAGAAGTTAAAGTGTCTTGGCACTTACTTCATAACTGGGAGCATCAGTGGCCTGGTATCGAATTGTGAAGCCAACAGCTCGTGCTCCAAAATAATTGTGCATCCATGTTACACTGACAGCATCAGAAGACAAAATAGTGATCTGTAGTGGAAGGGAGTAAGTGAGATCAGATAAAAGGAGGATGAAACATCTTTTTTTATATGCAATTGCTTCTCCTGCCTCAACAAGGCAGCATTTGGAATACACAAACAACAGCCTTTCTTGCACACATCCACCTTCTAGCCCTCATCTAAGATACAACAAAATCATTGCCTATCATCCAGAGACTATTCCATGCTTTACTCCGACAGCTTCATATGTCCTTTTTCAGCTCAATGAAAGCACATTGTCCCCCATATACAACATCAATCCAATTCATTCTATCCCATGCATGCCTCTCACCCTCATGATTGTTTAAATTCCAATAACATTATTTTTCAGTTCACATATCTTTATCTTAACCCCATGCCACTTCCCCTTGTACACTTCCCATTCACTGGCACTTGTTCCCTACAAATGTTACCCATACCTACCTCTTCACTTTTGCTAACATTTATATTACTAATCCTCCACTTATTACTCTTTCTAAAATGCCAGTCTCCCACCCTCCAAATGCAAAACACTTAACATCCACATTTATGTAATATTTTCCTGAATACATTCCACTCCTTTCCCACTCCCTTTGTTTCAACCTATGCCGCTCATCACTCAATCTCTTACGGTATCTACGCACTTGGGCCTCTTTTCCAAGCTCACTCATTGCCATCACTTCTTTCTTAATCCTGCTATTTCCTCTTTTCATATGCCTTCACCCAACAGAAGGAAGGTCCTAATTTTTGGGGAATTCATCCATGTAAAATGATTGGTAGTTGTATCACTACTATACCTGTGATTTAAAGCATATCTTTTAACCATCCAACAATCATTTCATATACTGTCAATTGAAGAGCCAAATATTACTTGCATTTAAGTTTTTTGGAGTACCAGGTAAGAGGGGTGGACTGAGAGTGAAGTTCATGGTATAAGATCCTCGAGAGTTGTGAGCTGTGCACGTGTAATCTGTATAATCATGGGCAGTGATATGTCTGATCTCTAACAATGACGACCACTCAGCCACCTTGTCCACAAGCTGATGGAAATAAAAAATACTCTGTAATAATTTACAAGTAAAAGCATTTGACTACTCTACCATTAAAGCGGGTTGTCTTGGATTAAATTCAGAAGAAATTTTTTTTCCCTCACCCTGCATCCCTAATCAATCACTACTGTTACCTTTCTTGTGTAACTCACAAGTTAAAATACATGCTAAATCAGTTAAAACATTTGTGAAACCATTAAACAACTTTCATAACCAACTCACCACTACAGATTTTTGACAGATGTCATGCATAAAATCTTATTTCTTCCACTTCCTTCTGGCTCAAGTAGATGCATATCATTTAACTTATCACCAGGTCATCTTTCATGGTTAACTTCCAAGCTGTGTTTTAGATATGTACTCTTTCAAAAGTTATCTAAAGGTAACATACGTACAGCTTAGTTTAGCATTCTTTTTAACTATTCATAATTTCCCTAGGCCCAATTTCTACAAGAGAGTACTGGTGTAACCCAGGACCTTTCTAAAGGATCCTGTAGCCTACAGCAGGGAAATGTAGACCCCTTTGGAGAAAGAAGTTCTCTGATGAGATTGTCCTCCGAGATACAGCCTCCCCAAAGGTGACTCTTCACTCACAGTGCACCCTGAACAAGTAGAATCCGGTAACACCTCCTACATTAACTAAAGCAAATAAAGACTACACTGTTCTTGAATTAGAGTTACACACACATGAAGTAGACCATATATTGAAAACTTTTTGGGTAACAAATTTAATTGTCTACCGAAATAAGTTTGGCTCGTCATGCCATTAGGAAAGGGTGAGTTGACTGTCTGAGATCATGGTGTCTGCAATGAATTTGATTCATGTACAATTTTGTCATCACTGACCTTATTTTCTTTTATCTTATGACCTTATTTTCTTTTATTTTTCTAATGATGTTCATCAAAAGAGGTCCTTCCTAATTCTCTCAAATGACCAAAAAACTTTAAAATCTATATCTCTGGACTTGTATAGGGAAATCCCATATTTGAGATACACATTCAGTGCTGGTACTTAACTTATCAAATGGGAAACCTATATCAAATAGGTGAAAAATTTTGTAGAAACCCTTCAAAACAAAACTGTCAAAATCTGGTACTGGATTACTCTCTTAAGAGTCATTTTATCAACGATTCTGGTATTTTGAAATGAGGGACGTTATGAGAATAACTACGTTCTGGGATGAATAACACAAGTGACTTTAATCACAGAAGAGACACAACAAAACAGATTGCAATGTCTTTTCTTACATTTACTCTAAAGCATTAATACACTAATCTTGTATAGTATGTAATCATCACTTACAAAAGTTAAATTCTTATAAAAATTTTGAAAAGAATGGAATACATGATAATGAAAGAAACATCAGCGAATTAACTCTTTATTTGTTTCTTGAAATGAAGAAAAATTTATTTAGATTTTTTCTCTGCCATTTTACAATGCTGATTATTTATAAATAGCATCTGATTGAACTTTTACCTAATAGCTACTGTTTGTTCAAAACCTAAAAAATTACATGTTTTAATGTAAATTGAACCTTAATGCAACACAATTCTACTTACCTGTGGGACATGAATGAAATACTTTTTGCTGTTAGAAATAATATCATTTCTGCTGGTGGTCCACTTAAAGGATGGTGCTGGTGCTGCTCTCACACGACAGTCCAGCCATCCACTTCCCCCAATAGGTGCCCATAACCTTCCCATCTCCTCTCCTTCAATGTTTTGAGTAGCTGAAGTAGGTGCTTCTGATTGAAGTAAAGCAGAAGCACCACTGAACATTGAGGTAAGAGATTCTGGCGAGGATATGTTAAGACAAGTATGCCACAGATAATTGTGGGTAACAATATGATACCCCTGCAGATGAGTTTTCCTAAACACTTGCATGACAAAAAACCTCTTAGAATGGGATATTAAGTAATTTCATGGATTTTGGAATGAGGAAAAGCATGCAAAGGATTATGCCATCAGTAATGAATAGTTTGATAAAAGTTTCATTTACACTCTTACTTTGAGGAGAAAGGGATCTTTCAAGGATAGAAAAGCTGGGCAAGGTACATCCAGGAATCAACTATAAAGCATTTAAGTAAGCCATGAAACAGATGAGGCATAAAACAGTACCCTAGGTAACATATTGCACCACTTCTGCATTGTAGGACAAGCCAAAATATAGCATATCTAAAATAAAAAAGTGTTAACACCAAAGGAGACTTAAGCTGACCTTTAATGCAGTTAAAGCTACATCTTCCGTGAGAAAGAAAATGCGAAGCATTAGCATGACCAACTTGACAAAGAAACCCTAATAGATAGGAAACAGTTAAACACTTTTAAGCAACATATAACAATGAAACTCAGGTCACCTTAGTTCCCCATCTCAGATTTTACTCTTCCACCTTCAAGCATTCGTGGTTGCTTGATTCGAGTTTGCAAACACATCTACATAAAAAGTGTGAGAGCAAATACTTACAATTTCTTGACCCTCAGACACTTAAGTCGGTTTGTTCTGAAAATAATCACACTCTTTGCACATACAGTAATGTATGAAGTCCACCTGTCCATTATTGTTACCATAAAATGTTTCTACATATCTGTTCTCTCCATTACCTCTTTAGATTCCCAATTATGTCCTCTTGTCCTGTCTTTCTTAGTTTTGAAAAATCCATTATAATCACAATCATTTAGTTTATTCAGAAACTTGTAAATCATCATAAGATTTTCTCTCTTCTTTTCCATTTTCAATGAAGGTAGTTTCAGTATTTCAACCTCTGGAGACATCCCTTATTTTTGCTCTATGCTTCTCTAAATAGGAAAACCATAAAGGTATGCCATACTGAAGATTATGCTTGACATACACAGTATACAGTTTTTTAAACATAACTATATATCAGTTCATGATCATGAATGCTATTCATATTTTTGTCAGTAATGCATAAACTGCTCTAACATTTTAACCAATTTGTTTTATCAAGTGTTTTATGCAGGGTGGGGATGCATATTTCAAGTTAGTGTTTGTGCTGGGCGTGTGTGTGCCTGGGTGGCTGTTTTGGATTTTTGTCTGAGTGATTGCTCCATGCTGAAAGCTCTGAAAAGTCCTTTGTGGAGATGAAACCAATGAAGGCAGCTCTGACGCCTGACAAAGCAGTGCTGTCTGGTGATGGGTCTTTGGCACAAAACGCAGAAGCACTTGGATGGTCTAGGGTTGGTGGTAACCTCAAAGGTTTGCACAATAACTGTGGTATCAACCCTCAATGGTGAAAAATGTGTGAGAACAGACCTAAATAAGGTAGTGCTTCACTCAGGAGCAGGGAGCAGGTTCTTTTGGGCCATAGGGTTCCTTTTGGTGCTATCCTCTGTTTCTGTGCAGGAAACATCTCCATGTAACTGACTTGTTGGAGTCCAATACAGATTACATCATAAGGCCTGTACTCACCTGATGGAGACCTTTACTGTACCTCAAGTACAAACTCCATGTTCTTCATAAATATCGTTATCTGCATCTTTGAAGTGCATGTTGACAAAGTCACACTGAATGGAACTACCTTCCACCATAAAAGTTTCAGTACAATCTGACTTTGAAGCAAGAGTGAATTAACAGTCAACCTATGCATCTTATTGTCACTACATTACTACCTTCATTACAACCAAATTTCTAACATTCTGAGGCAGCATTAATAGACACCCAACTTCCATTTCTTTAAGTCCATCAAGCATATTACATCTTTTTGGAAGTCTGTGCCTACCTTGGGTTTAACAAGAGCATATTTTCTTATTCTTTTCTTATCTATCCTCCTGCTAGTAATTTCTCTACACATTGCACACACACACCCTACTTTCTATCATATAAGCCAGCAAAGCTCATAGACCAACTAAAAGATTTCAAAGCATACTCTCTCTGGTCATGTACATTAGCACCTGCTGGTTAGTAAGACAGTAAGATGCTGGTGTATTACACAAATCATGCAACGTTTTAAGGCCTACAAGAATGTAGGATAAACATATCAGTCTACCATGAATTCTTCTGATAAGTCAACTACAATAACTGTTTCACACTTCTTAGGATTAGTACATAATTCTGACAGTAGCAAGCTGGTCCTCTCTGTGGGTTGCCAACCCTACTCTTCAACTGGTAGTTTTCCGTGACTTATCCCAGTATAAAAACTGCTTACTACTGTCACATACATCTTTCCTTAAATGCATATGGGGTGAAAATAACGTTTTCATAAAGTCTCCCCAACATATAGTCACAAAAAAACCTTTGGGTAACTCTAGTATGTATGTACAACTCACGAGTTACAATAATAGCAGTGGAAATGGGAGGAGATGATGCGATGGTATTGGAAGCATGACAGAAGTAGATCCCTGTGTCTGCCTGTGATGCCCACTCCACAACTAAGGATGCCTCTCCTATGCCCGTGGACAGCAAATGCGCTGAACTGTGGAAGATGTGACCACTTAAAATGCAATACTACACAACCACAGACATGTGATTTAGCATAAAACATGAAAGGGACATATCTTTCAAAACATTCTTCAAGTAATCCAGGATTTCATTGGAAGTTTTCAGTTATGTTGATTATTATAACTTTTTCTTTCTATAACACTGAGACTGAACCTATTACCTAATATATATCACATGGAGTTATTATGCAAAACATTTTGGCTTTGGACCCACGAACAAAACACTGTAAAACACTTTCGTTAAGAAGCATCTAATAAATAAGCTTTTACTCAAAAGGTCAAAAAACAATACTTCAATAAAACTACCTGGGGATGTTTTACAACACAAGAACACAATCTGTGATACACTCGTCTTAAAAATGGTTCTTCTATAGAACAGTCAAATTTTCAGTCAGATCTGCGGCAAACCAAGATGAACTGGTTACAATAGGAAATTTCTCATCGACAGCAGTTATCCTGAATGGTGGTTGGGGTTTTCCAGACATAATCCTGGGGAGAACAATCCCCGAAAACTCGCCTAGTATTGTCAGTGTCCCTGGTCCAAGTAACATTAGGTGGTGGGTTGCCAGTAGCAGAACACAGGACAGTGGCTGTGCCATCTTCATCTACAACCACTCGCTCAGCAGCCAACACATCCTCAGGGCCAACTGTTAAGTGATTATTACATTATTTCACTGATTCTACAACAGGATGAAAATAACTGTCTTTACTGTATAACCTGTCATCTCAGATGCTTAACAAATCTGAAGCAATACATAAAAACTTAAATTTGCAGACCAACATATATATGTGGATACACACATGGAGCTGTGTCTAAGTAAAAACAATGCAGCAACAGTGTATGGCAATCATAATGAAAAAACTACTGAAATTCAATAAAATTCTTGAAAATCATTTACACGTTTCCAGTAACCATGTTCATTCTACACGTACACTGGACATTGATGGTGAAGGAAGAGTTTATGGATGACCACGACGAGTGGGCGATGACGGTGTAGTTGCCAGACATGTGACGATCGACCTGGGTCAGTGTCAGCTTTCCATCTCCACCATCTGTGTCGTCACCCCCAACAGCAGCTGGCCCGCGCCACCAACTGTACCTGTGTATCCATCAGTACCACACGTGCGGTTAACAATGGGAATACAGGTGTCTGTGGCACATATTATATATCAAATGAACTGGCTGTTTGGTTTCCAGTATTCATTTCATAGGGGAATGTATCCTAAAATAACAGACAGTAACGCCATCTTGAATTATGAGCACCTGAAACTGTAATTCAAATTAATCTAACAGTGTCTGAAATGGTGTCTTTGTCATAATCATTTGCTACATGATTTCAGGAACAGGTTTTTCCCAAGGAGCTATTATTTCTTACATAACTAATCTGAAATCAGTGATAAGTTTTCTTCAAATTCTCTTCAAGGTTCCAGCAGGAATAAGGATCTAATCTTCCACTGACAACTGCAACTGTTTGCTTTCAGTCAACACTGAGATCTCATTACTGGATATCCAATCCTAAAACACTTTGCTGGATATTAAACCCTTAATGTTCATGCCGATGAAAAAAAAAGTTTCCTGCACTGCAAAGTCAAATACCGAAACTGTTAAGTCGAAATCCACCCAAAATTGCGTCAAATGCGTCTTTTTCTTCATCTTACACCTAAAGGTAATAAGATTCATGGTTAGGAGACAAATTGTTCATGTAAATCATTCCATGAAATATTGCCCTTCATACATAAGTCATGCATGGGCCTCCGTGGTGTAGTGGTAATGGCCATGAGTCATGGGCTAACTCGAAAGTGGACACACATCGGTTCGAATCCTGGGTGTGGCAGCTGCCTCACACCCAACCCCAGGTATTCTTCCTACACCTGATGATGGTTGATAAATGGTTCCCTGGCTTAAGCTGGGATAGTAACACATATAATAGTGATTGTTAACCCATTTATACTGTATCCTTCATATCTAACCATGGATTACTCAAATGTGGGTGAGGGGTGATTCAACGTTACTTATTGGTGAGATCCACTATGCCAAGGCTCGTGTTGGTAAATGGTGCTGTTGTACAACACTGGTGCTGGTGCATGAGTGCACTGTTAGTAAGGGCTACTGACATACCTGATGTTGGTACGGGATTGCTGTACGAGATCATGTCGTTGAATACTGCTATGGCAAGACTGGTAATGGTACTATGTAAAAGCGGCAGTGTCAGTAAAGGCTACTGCTGTGGTGGCTTCACTGTCGTGCAAACGAAGGAGGATGTGGTGTTGGTCAAGCATGCTGTGGAGTGACTGGGGGTGTCGGCCTGAAATGGCATCACTGTCGAAGGGTTGCAGTGGCCTAACTGTGACGTTGGTATGGGTGACTGTAATATGAATGTGGTAGTGATGAGGTGTTGCGACACAATTAGTAACGCTGAATGACATTGTGGCATGGCTGAGGTGGCATGACTGGAGGAGGTCAGGGCTGCTGTTCCGAGTCTATGATGGTGAGGATTATAGTCACATGAACTAGTTACTAATCTAATGATGAAATTGAATAAGTGCTGCTGGTTGAAACCGATGTGACGTGACTTTGATGTTGGTGATTACTGCTGTGACTTTACCCACCTCACAGGTCCAGGGTTGGCGGTGGCGTGGGCTGTAATGGTCAGGTCGTCGCCTTCTGTCACATCCAGCCTCCCTGTTGGCGCCCACGCCCACATTGGCCCGTCTGAAATAACTAACTATTAGGACAAGCAAGAAGTGTTGCGCGTGGCCATGTCAAGTATTACTGACCATCAGAGTCGTTTTATGTCTGCCTCAAGGGATCAGATACACATCCGTCTCTCTCTCTCTCTCTCTCTCTCTCTCTCTCTCTCTCTCTCTCTCTCTCTCTCTCTCTCCGTAGTCCAAAAAAAAATAGTTTTCTACGACGTTCCCCTGAACTTGGGTAACTAGTTCTACCCTCGTAAGTATTCTATCTGTTTGCTTTCTGATCATCTTTTCCAATAACATACAGACAGTGCTCACGAGTGGCTCTGATCTCTTAGCACACTTTCCTCAACCCCATGAGCATTACGCTATGACTCTAGAGTATCATGGCCGGGCCTTTGACATGACTCCCACGGGTTTGCTGTCAAAGCCTCGGCTGTGCTAGATTCCTCGTACCACAGCGCGCAAGGATGGTACCGACGTGCTCTTCCGCGTCGGTCATACAAATTCTCGAATTACTGTTCACGTGATATCCGAATTTCCTTCATCTATGCAAGGTTTTCGGCTCTCCCATGACAGTGAGAGCTACTGGGACGGGACGGTCCACCACCGACGCGGGAGCGGGAAGCCCCCCTAACGAAGGCGGTGTGGTTATTATCACCATAATGGCGCGGGGGTCTTGCTATTGCTGGTTCAGACGCGCAAGGCACGGCGGGAGTCGCGGCTTTCCGGGATCAGCAGGAGGCCAATTACTACCGCCGGAGGAGAGGTTGGGAGAGGGAGGGTGTGTAAGGTGTAGGGATCACGAGCTGGAGGAGGAGAAGGAGGAGAAATGAAATGAATAAAGTGGTGGATGAACGAAGAAGAAATGCTACGACGAAGAGAAAAATAGAAGTGGATAGATGGAATAAAAGGAGGAAGATGGTGGATTAACAGGAGGGAGAAGATGGAAATTTGAAGGAGAAATATGTGATGACATTCATGACAGGATTCTGGGGGACAGGACGGAAGGAGTGGGTCGTCCCAGTGGAGGCGGGGAAGGAGTGAACCACTTGTCCAAGTTGGACCAAGAAAGTTAGTAGTGAAGCGAAGTTTAGTACGGCGGCGACAGCCACTGCTCGTGACTGTCGTGGCAACGACTCGGGGCCAGGTGCTGGGCAGAGGCACTGGGGGAGGGAATGGAAGCGGGACACAGATATAAGGAGGGAAAAAAAAAGATATAAGGAAAACAGGATGGGAAAGAGGGCAGGATAAGATGCACTGGGAAAGACGGATATACGAAGAGCAGAACAGAAGATGGCAAGAAGGAGGGGAGGGGTATTGCAAGATGACAAGAGGGATAAGGAAGAGTAATCACCACCTACACCACTGGTACATACGCACACACACACACCACCACCACCACCTAAACCAAGGTGGAACACAAAGTTATAGACACTCTCAGTGAAGCTGGCAGATTCCCCCAGTACTCACAGTAGAGACAAATTCGATTTTAAGTCTGAACAAGACTCGTAATACGGCAGCAGGCCAGGACACGCCCTGGGGGTGGGTGGTGGGTCCTGGAAGATCCACAACTCAAAAACATCAAGATTTATTTGACGTCTGGCCGATAGAGGTGACGTATGGGCCTCATATGTCATACCTAACATTTGATTCCCATCCAAAGGTCTGATAATCCCACTTGCACTGTCTGAGGAACTGTGTCTTATAATCTTCCTTAAAATTAACGTTAAATCATTACGTGCAACATAGGTGCAGCCTTGCTGGGCAAACCTTAACCCCTTGAGCACGACGGTACACCGATGGGCCAAGATAGCCTGGCGTCAGAAATGTTCCGTATTGGTCAGTTCAAACGCAAACCCATCACCTCCAAGGGTCATATCGTTGTGCTCAGGGAATTAAGGTTCGACCACTATGGTTATTCATATGTTGTAGGGAATAACATGGCTCCCTGGAGGAATTCAGGTAACAATATGGTAGAGAACGATGAAAAGGCAGGGTATCCCATAAGAGAAATCAAAAGTTGAAGTGATGAATTTTGGCAACGAATTAATACTGACTGCCTAAAAAACATACAAATATACATGACACACAAAGCATCGATAATTGTTTAAAAACACGAATATGCAAACATTCACTCATACACACACACACACACACACACACCGCTGCCCGCAGAAAACAACAAACGTTCAGCTCAGCAGAAGAGAATGTTTACGGTGGCACAAAACATCAAACACGGACGCAGCGTCACAAAGGACGCATCTGGCAGAAAACAAAAGGATGATATACTGTGTATGGGTACGGTAGAAACACGAGTGCAGGACTATGCTAGAGCCCGGGCAGCACTTAAGCACTAAAATAGGCCGCGAAAAGGATAAATTGGCGGGACAATCTATACTTTGGTCGATGTTAAAGTCGCCTCTGAGTATATGGACAATGAGATGTTCAGGAGGACATGTGATGTACGTTTAACTTGAGTTGGATTGTTCAGCAAGTCTGGTCTCCTCCCTTGAGGAGCCACAGAGAAGTGATGGAGAGGGTACAAAGGAATGCAACACGAATGGCACCATTATAAAATGAAATGACCAACAGAGAGAAGGGGGGGGGGGTGTTCCCTCAACAGCCGGCAAACATTCACAGCATGAGGAACAACAGATGGTAACATTAACAGAACAAGTAGCAACAGGTGGCAACATTCACAGCATGAGGAACAACAGATGGTAACATTAACAGAATAAGTAGCAACAGGTGGCAACATTCACAGCATGAGGAACAACAGATGGTAACATTAACAGAATAAGTAGCAAACAGGTGGCAACATTCACAGCATGAGGAACAACAGACTGAAACAGTAACAGGGTAAGGAACAACAGAGGGCCAACATTCACGGAATGGGAATCAACAGATGTTAACACTACTAGAATGAAGAGCAACAGGTGGCAACATTCACAGGATAGGGAGCAACACAAGGAAGATATATCGCTTCAACATAAGGCTAAATTCATGGGATACAGAATAAAACGGTAAGAAACAGATGGTAACCTTCACATTACCAGATGACAACGGTAACAAGGCAGGGGGTAACATCTGCTTAACTTGGGGGAGCAGAAGGCAACATTTACATGATGGAAGCGACAGAGGGCAACAATGACGTAACGGAGCAGCGGAGGGCAAACATGATATAACAGAGGCAACGGAGGGCAAGTGGAATAACGGGAGAAACAGAGGAAGACTCACGCAGGACGTTAAGAGTGACGTTGGCGGCAACGGTGACGCCCAGACCGTTGTCAGCCTCACAGGTGAAAGTCCGGCCGTTATCCTGTGGCCGCGTCAGGATCTTCAGCTCCGACCTACAAAGAGACGGACAGAGAAGGGCGGGTGGAAACTGGTATATATATATATATATATATATATATATATATATATATATATATATATCCTCCACAATGTAAGTTCATTGACAGTCTACTGATTCAAATATAATAATGTACAATTCCTTATGCGTATACAAGTAGATGATATCGGTCAAGTGACTAGGCTATTGTCTGTCCTGACCATGATGCATCTAACTCAATAATATAGCACTAAGCTATTGTTTGTCCTGACCATGATGCATCTAACCCAATATTAAAGAACTAGGCTATTGTTTGGTCTGCTCACGATGGATTTAAGCTAATATTGTTTTCATCATTCTCTTTCTCTCTCCTTTTATCTGCTTTCACAGTCTATTCCTCCTTCTGCCTCCACGAGCATTGTACAAATCCTCACTTGCGTCATGCGGCTCTCCACAAAAGAGAGTTTTATTCGGTGGGAAGGGGAAAAAAATTTACTTGCCTATGCATGGAAAAACTCCTCACACAAAAGGACAATTTTTTTTTGTAAGAGTACAATTCTTCCAAACACAACAAGGAATGTTTTTAAATACCAAAACGCCCACACTGCACTATCAGCAGGCCAACATACCTACAATACATAAAACTATACTTGGTAACACACTGTTTACTCCCTTACATAGTACCTCCCCTGGCAGTAATTTTTCAAACCTGCCTGAGGGAAACGTTGGGAAATATACCCATTCTTGGGCGCCTGCAGGGAAATCGTAGATAATCTAGATCCTTAATTAGGTAAGGAGACTTTTGAAGCAGCCCAGACAATTCCCGCGGGGTTTCAAGAGGAGAGGGGAAAAATAGTCACGCTATAAATTTTCCAACGTCTAGCGAAAGTTGGGAGAGTTAAGACACTTACTGGTGTCTAAGGACGCGTCTGGCAGACACTGCACATTAGAAGGGTTTGGTGGGATGGCTGTAGATGTACCATGAACTGGGGACGATGAGCGGATACTAGAAACTCAATGAACATTTGGGCGAGATTTCTTGAATGGCGGGACCAAACATTTCCCCGCTGGTTTGGGGGTGAAATTACGGGACGGCCAGTCAAATTTCCGAATAACTAAAGTCGTTAAGAAGTGATATTAAAGTCTGTCTGAGGTAATGTCTGGGAGGGTGAGAGAGTACAGCAGTTCGACCCTTGAGAACGACGGTAACAGGCCATCACCTACCCAATGGTCTTACGGTCGTGCTCAAGAGTCGTAAGGTCGCGCTCAAGGGGAAATCTGAGGCCAAACATTTCTGTCCGCGCGCGCGCGCGCGGGCGTGTGTGTGTGTGTGTGTGTGTGTGTCTACAAGACTTAGTGTTTCAAACTCGTCCTGAGAGAGAGAGAGAGAGAGAGAGAGAGAGAGAGAGAGAGAGAGAGAGAGAGAGAGAGAGAGAGAGAGAGAGAGAGAGAGAAATTTACGAACCTACCATTCCCGTGTTTTCCATGATGCATGGCAGAGGGAGGGAAGGACAGATAACGGGGAGACATGATGGTCTAAGACCAGGTTATCTGCCGTCGTAATCTTTCTTCTTTTTTTTGTGTGGTAGAAACAGGACGGTAAAGCTGAAGGCTCCTCCTGTCTAGGGAAACTTATGATATTCTCCTCAACATTTATCTAAGCCTAGAGATCATAAAAGTTAGAGATGTATGATGTTGACAGCGACGCAAGAAGGTCTTCACTCGTAGAAACATGGCCCGCAGGACTGTCTCGATGTCATTAGGGGCTTTTCTTGATCTACCATAACGTCGGGACTCCCAAAGATTAATGAAGCAGCAATAGTCTTTCAAGACATTATCGTTCTAATGCTGGAGCAGAACGACTGTAGGATGGAGGTAGGAAAACATATCGTCATCAGAGCATAAAGCGAACACGATTCTACATACGCTCTGGATATGGAGAAATGGAGACAGTTCTACAGCGGCGTAGTATGAATGGTAGTCTGCTATGTGGACAGTACTATACCTACATCACCTAACTAATGGAAGTATAGTTATTACTCGCACTATTGATCCTGAAGTGCCGACCACCCAGCGTCGCTATCCACTTAAGCGCCACTATCTAGCCACTGGCACCGTCCATGCATCACCCACTAGTGGTGACCGCGGTTCCACAACCTACACAAGATGCCTATGTAGACCTCTGCCACATCCTTCTCGATGCCGAGAAATCACGCACGCGCGCCATAGTGCCGGAGGCAACATGACGCCGGGGTCGTACCTGGTGACGGTGCCACCGTAGAGGCCCGGGGACTGGGTGGCGGTGGCGTGCCCCAGGGTGGCACCTGCGCTGCTCCAGGACACCGTGGACGGCGGCACACTCGACGACGTCTCGCACGTGAGGGCGGCCATGCCTCCCGCCTCTACACTCCCGGGCGTCACCCAGCCACTCACCTCCCACGCTGGGACTGTGGCGGGGTAGGAGAGGAGAGTGTTAACCCGGGAGGACATGGGGAGGAGAGATACTGGAGTGGGTGAATGACGAAGGGGACGGGTGCGTGAAGAGGAGAATGAGAAGGAGAGATAGTAATGGGGAAAGACATGAAACTGATGATAAGGGAAGAGGGAGGAATGCCACTGAATCGGGGAGGAAGAGTAAGTGGGTGGGGGAAGAGATAGGAGTGAGGGAGTGGGGAGAGTAGGATAACTGATGGAGAGAGAGAGAGAGAGAGAGAGAGAGAGAGAGAGAGAGAGAGAGAGAGAGAGAGAGAGAGAGAGAGAGAGAGAGAGAGAGCCAAGAATAAGGAACACTTAGCGTCACTAATCTTGTTTAACGAGTCGTTAAACCCGGCCGGGCCTCTACCTCTGTATCACTCTGGATTATGGCCACACCATTTCTGGAGGTAGCTGGAACATATTCCTCCAAATATTTGGAGGCAGCGACACATATATGCCTCCTCTCTTTTTTTCTTTTAGGTCCTGAACACACACACACACACATGTATAGTTTTGGAGATAGTCTGGTACACACACACACTACAATTTTTTGGAGGAAAGGACACACACATGCCTCCATTTTGGAGATATTCTGGTACACACACACACTACAAACTTTTGGAGGGACACACACATGCCTCCATTCTTTTTATGCCTGAACACACACAATGGTATATTTTTGGAGGTAGTCTGAAACATACTACAATCTTCTGGAGGTGGCTGGAACATATGCCCCAAATTTTTTGCAGGCAGTGACACACATGCCTCTAAAAATTCTATCTAGGTCCTTGATACAATGGTATATTTTTGGAGGCAGTCTGACATACCTTACAAAATCTTGGAGGTGGCTTGGCACACGTGCCTACAAAATCCCTCACACTTACACAGGAGGTTGATGGTGGCGTGGGCGGCAATGGGTGTGGTGGTGGCCGGGTTGGTGACTTGGCACGTGACCTGCTGACCGTTGTCCGCCGGCGTGACCTGGAGGGTGGCACGGGCCCGGGTCACGCCGCCCTCCACCTGCTCCACCGTGGCTGCCACCTGGTGTCCCGCCTTGTACAACCTGCAAAACACGGGGCATACCGCTGACAACTCTACTGACAACACACACACACATGTATACCAAATGGCGCCCTAGCTTCGTCTCTTCGATGTACATCAACTGACTGTTATATTTCTCTCTTCTGTCTCCCCTGATGATGTTTTTATTACACGAAAGTGCATTTGGAAACTTATCGTGTTTCATTTTCCCCGTGGACTCAAAGTACAGTAGGGTTGAGGGTCAAGTCAATTGGGAGGTGAGTTTGAATGGAGAAAAACTGGAGGAAGTGAAGTGTTTTAGATATCTGGGAGTGGATCTGTCAGCGGATGGAACCATGGAAGCGGAAGTGGATCATAGGGTGGGGGAGGGGGCGAAAATTTTGGGAGCCTTGAAAAATGTGTGGAAGTCGAGAACATTATCTCGGAAAGCAAAAATGGGTATGTTTGAAGGAATAGTGGTTCCAACAATGTTGTATGGTTGCGAGGCGTGGGCTATGGATAGAGTTGTGCGCAGGAGGATGGATGTGCTGGAAATGAGATGTTTGAGGACAATGTGTGGTGTGAGGTGGTTTGATCGAGTAAGTAACGTAAGGGTAAGAGAGATGTGTGGAAATAAAAAGAGCGTGGTTGAGAGAGCAGAAGAGGGTGTTTTGAAATGGTTTGGGCACATGGAGAGAATGAGTGAGGAAAGATTGACCAAGAGGATATATGTGTCGGAGGTGGAGGGAACGAGGAGAAGAGGGAGACCAAATTGGAGGTGGAAAGATGGAGTGAAAAAGATTTTGTGTGATCGGGGCCTGAACATGCAGGAGGGTGAAAGGAGGGCAAGGAATAGAGTGAATTGGAGCGATGTGGTATACAGGGGTTGACGTGCTGTCAGTGGATTGAATCAAGGCATGTGAAGCGTCTGGGGTAAACCATGGAAAGCTGTGTAGGTATGTATATTTGCGTGTGTGGACGTGTGTATGTACGTGTGTATGGGGGTTGGGCCATTTCTTTCGTCTGTTTCCTCGCGCTACCTCGCAAACGCGGGAGACAGCGACAAAGTATAAAAAAAAAAAAAAAAAAAAAAAAAAAATATATATATATATATATATATATATATATATATATATATATATATATATATATATATATATAAGTCTCTACATCAATTCATTCTTGCTAACACTTGTGATATCTGCAAACACTAGGAGGGAATTATGTTTTTCAGTGTGACGAAATGGTATAAGAAGTTTAAATAAACTTGTATCTAAGGGCATAAGGGACTGCGAGAAGTGGTCCTGTAAGGGCAATGAAGGGCACAATTAAGGGCAGTTAATGTCAGGTGTGAGGGTAGTTAAGGGAAGGAGTGAGGGAAAGCTAAGGGGCAGGTGTGAGGGTAATTAAGAGCTGGTGTGAGACATAGTTATGGGCAGGTGTGAGGGAAGGTAACGGTAGGTCTGCGAGCCACAAATCGCAGATGTAAAGAAAGTTAAGGATACACCTGAGGGCTGGTAAGATTACGCCTGAGGGAACCATCAGGGTTAGATCTAAGGGCAGGTAAGAGGGGGGCAGGTGTGAGGAGGTCCTGGCACAGGGTATACTCACGTTAGGGCCGGGGTAGGGTTACCACCCTGGGAGGTACAAAGTACAGGAAGCTGGTCGCCTGCCACCACCCTCCCTACCTCCACCACCGGCCATCCAGGACGCTCTTTAGGATACAAACAACACAAGGCATTACCACAGCCACCACACTCATCAAAACATAGTCATACATACATCTGTTCATTAATAAATTCATAATGATTATCGCAAAGTCTATTTCTATACACTGTACATAGGTTATTTCTACATAAATATACTTAATTATGAATTCAGAATGATAATTTCAAGTATCATTTCTACATGAATCATGGCAGACAGAAAATGGATGTGAGCGGATGCCGCCGTTCTTCGTCTGTTCCTGGCGCTACCTCGCTAACGCAGGAAACGGCAATAAATCAAAAATTTACCCAGGTATATTAAGTGAAATGTAGGAACGCTACTTTGTAAGTTTGTTCTAGTGAGTGGTGTACTGATAAGTACATTAATCATTAACTATAAAACCCAATCCAAGTCATTGAATTACTGCGAATCTTATTGTTGTGGGTGATAAGGGTGACAGATGGTTGATAAGAGTGAGGGCGTGTGACACAGAACTGAGTGATGGTGTCTGGACGGGGCCCCCGTGGGTCAACGTACTGATGACCGTGATGGTGTGAGCAGTGCTGGCGGGTCGGCGGGAGGCCGGGTGCGTCGCCTGACACTCCGCCGTGACCTGGGTCACTTCCTGCGACCTGGGTAGGTGGTGGGTCAGCTGGGCCGAGGTCACCCACCCACCCCCCTCCTCCTCACTCACAACTGTGGTGCCCGACGCGACGCGTGATCCTACCAAGAACGGGTAGAGAGATCAGAAACTTTTTTTTTTTTACAAAAAGGAATCATGAAAAAGTGATATATAACAAATATTCCATGTTGGTGTCTGATTAAGTATCATCTACATTAAGTTTTACATCAAACCTGGCGTAAGAAGTTGAGAGTTGCGTCTCAACCAAAGCAGAAGTCGTAGCTGGCGAGGAGAGAGAGAGAGAGAGAGAGAGAGAGAGAGAGAGAGAGAGAGAGAGAGAGAGAGAGAGAGAGAGAGAGAGAGAGAGAGGTGCAGGAGACGGGGGTTACTCACCTTGGAAACGCCAGGTGAGTGTGGCAGGTGGGTTAGCAGGTGAGGAGCGGCAGGTGAGCGTCAACACCTGACCGGCCGCCACCACAGACGGACCGTACACTGTCACCTCAGACGGCCCGTCTATCGTCCCATACACAAACACAACAGAAAATGGGTTAAAAATGGCTTTATTGTTACGAGGGAGATTTCCATTCGTCATTAAAGCCATTCCTAACTTGTAAAAAATGTTAATTCAAATTCTCAAGATATCAAACAATTTACAGCCTACAATACAATACAGATAAAGCTTATATTAAAACACAATAGTTTGGCATTTGAGAAATAGAAAGGAAAATAAAAAAAAAATTCTCGTATAATTATAGTTCTTCAAAATCTTCCACAACCCAGCCACTCAGATGGCTCACACCGTTGCTATCTTTCAGCTGGTGTAGTCAGACAGTCTGCTTCCCTTCTGACTGGCGTTGTTTGGTTAGGATAATCGAGGGGAGAGCTACTGCCTGGACAGAGGCAACATGCATGTAACAACTAAATCGTACCAGAATTGGACGCTCAAGTTCCTGTACCATGTTTCAGGAGCCGGTGTGCAACTGTATTTGAAGTATAATAATACAGCCAGGTAAACTAGCCTTGCAAATCCTGTGTACAGGAACATTACGTCACCACCAGACCGTGGAAGCTTTCCGCTACATTTGCAGTAATTACCAGCTGTTCTGGTCTTACAGTGACGTCATAACGGCCATGTCCCCACCTCAATACCAAGGATTTTCACTTGCATTCGGCACAGAAACTGAGCAAGTGGCGTTATCATAACTGTCATGCGTCGTACTGGCACCAACGACGCCGCCAACGCCGTGTCTAGAACAGGGGTAGACGGAGACAGACTATGATGCCCATTAAGGGAAGAGAGTTGGTGCGTAGTGTGAGGGAGATGTAGAACGCAAGGTGAGGGTGACTTACAGTGGACGGTGAGGGTAACGTTGGCGGTGAAGGGGTGGGTTAGGAGGTCATTGGAGACTCGACACTCGTACACGGCTCCGTCCTCCTCCCGCGCCGCTGTCACCAACTGCCACACCCGCACGACGCCCTTGGCCGACTGGGTCGCGATGTTGGTGGTGGTGGTGGTGGTGGCCGGGGTGGCGGTGGGCGGGTCCTGCCGCCTCAGGTGGTGGTGGGTGGCGGCGGCTAGGTTGAGCGGACGGCCGTGCCTGTACCACGTGACCCAGGGGCGGGGTCGTCCGCCCTCCACCAGGCACGCCAGCCTCCGCTGCTCACCCTCCAACAGCAACTCCCCAGTGTGGTAGCCCTGGATGACCGGCGGCCCGGGCGGGTCTGTACGGGAACCATAGTATCCTCGTTAGTAGTGGGAAGATTAATAGTCACGTTATTACAAGTGGGGAAGTGGGTGAAGTGACGTTTCCACCAGTGGGAGACAAGTGACGTATCAGTAGAAGGAAAAACTGACATCATAGCAAGGTAGGATGGAAACAATGGCGTCAATGTTGACATTATTAGTCTTCGTTGAGTGACACACTACGTCATCACTAACGAGGGGGGGAACAATGACGTCAATCAATTATTGGTTTACCATGGGGCACCAGTAACAATCTCAATAATCGATAACGTTCTGGAAGAAAAAATTAAAGCCTGATTTTAAGTTTTACAGAAAACGTATCACCTGAAGACTGCCTCCCTCTCCTCCTCCACCCACCCTCACCCCCTCTCTCTCAGAAAAGTTTTCCCACACTAGGTTGAGTTAATACCCGCCTAACTCAAACCAATCTAACCTATCCTCGAAAAACATCAAGGAGGGAGTAATCATCAGGCGATCCTCCTCTCCCCCCCCCCCCAAAAAAAAAAAAAAACCACTCAACAGAATACAAATTCTTACTCCAGCCTCGTCTCCCGCCAACCAACTCAAAACTTTCCCCACAGTTTTGTTAACACACAAAGAAAACAGTCACACTTTCCCAACGAAATTTCGCACTGCTACTTTCTCAGCCCTCCCGTTACTTTAGCCTGCCTCACTCGGTGATGAAATAGTAAAACCGTATCCACATTATGTATCTAACTTACTATATTAAGTAACCAGTATGAATCACTGTCAATTCTACGCACCATCCACAGAGAAAGTTCTTCATTAATCTCCGAGCCTGTGAGCACGACCCTTTGGCATCATTGCCTGTCCTTACTGATGGCTATACCATTATATCAAAGGTAGTATTGTCATGTTCAAGAGTCCAAATATCTTTCAGGATTCTTTACTGAAATACCTTCGACTAATTCACAACTAAAGGATAAGGTAATCATTACTATATTCATATATATTTACATTATATACAACTTTTTCCCCTGGTATAGGATCATAACGAATAGGTTTCTCACGTAAAATAAGGCCTTTGTACAGCTTAAATGCATTCTCACCTTCGGAATCCTGAAATCTCTTTTACATGCATACATTATCTATCGAATAAAGTTATGCTGGCGAAGGGTTCCTTTCAATACAAACTCGCACCGATCGCTTACATACTTGCAACGTTCCAAAGCCTAGTACGAATGTCATGTTGTCCAGTGAGATTTACGGGGCACATTTCCTCTAACATCTCTTCACCGTGATCACAGCTACATCTGAAGCTGGGCGCAAATACTCACACCCTTCATCAGTTCTCTCCTCTTTTGCATATCTGGTCACATTTTCTCCAACTTTATGTTCTCCTTTCAACAACCAATACCTACAGATGCGAGCTCCTGTGCCAATACTCCTATCGATTCCCGTTAGCCAGTGCTATCATGGGACTACTTCCAGTAACGATTGGAAGTTTGATATCTTCTTAAATTCTGTCCCTGCATAATTTTATGTTCAATCCTTGTTCCCGAAACCAGCGGTCACGCGCAGATCTCCGCGCATGGGTTAAATATATTTGATGTTCCAACACTAGTTTCTGGATATATTCTAAATGTATTCATTTGCCTCAGTCATTTCTGATTTCAACTAATGGCATCTTCTCAGAAGTAAAACCCCTAGAACAGTTTACTTAAATGTGAAGGAAATACTATATCTTAAAAATACACGGTTTAGAGAAGCAAATATCCAAAAGATTTGGTCCAAATATGTTGGTTTCAATACATTCATAACGTATTATACTATGCATTCTGAAGTCCCTCTCGGAAAATATCCTCTAATGAGAGCCTTCTCCCAGAATGTTTTCTCTATTAATCCTTCCACCTTGTGTGGCTACTTCCTCCGAGAACTCTTGGCTTGATTTCCCAGACGGCGCCATTGGTAGCCACACAGACCAGCCAAGCCCCGCCCTCTTGGGGGTCTTATGTACAAACCACTCGACCGCTTTTACCCCACTTCTTATCCTCCAGCATTCCACACCTCTTTATGGCTCTATTCTGTTACACTGAGCCTCTCTTTACTCACCCTTTCCTCACTTCAATGGCGTCGTTTTTAACAAGCATCATAAGCATTTAGAAATAATACACCCGAGTGCCCGACCATCATTTTTATTCGTTTGTGTGATTATTCCAAACGCCCCCTCCCCATGATTTGTGTCAGTGTGCGCCCAGTATTAAACGTTTACAGCCCGTTAAACCGAGAAATTAAACCAGAAGAAAGTAGAGAGCCAACAGCAGGCGGGCCCGATGAATATAGGATAATACTGAAACGAGTTGAACATTTTCGTCTTACTTGCTAAACACTGAAGAAAACTGAACATAACCCAAACTTCGATAATACATATTTTTCTTTATATTAGACAATGATACATAATAGAATGGAAAAATGATCAACAACGGTTTTGTAACGCGAGATACAAGTGGTTTCCCCTTAATGCACAACTCTTCGAGTTGTGGGTTGATTTGATGTTTGGATTAACACTGCCCAAATTACTCCAGCCAAATCGTTATGAAAAAGTCAACTAGTGGTAAAAATGAATGTAGAATGATATGCATTACACTAAATGACAGAAATTACAGTGCTAACAACTGACCTAATGACTTGTTTTCTCAAAAGGCACTGGAGCTGTTTACTCAAACGAGAGGAGTCGAAACCAACCCATGCATGAAACTTCGAAACTTTCAAATGGGATGGTATCTGGCTGGCATCTTCACATCTCTCAGAATGGTGGCCCGACATACTACCCGGTATGGTCTTGCGGGTTATCTTGAACACCTATGCAGACTGTTCAAGATTCTGAACAGGTTGGTAGTTGCAATTCGATGTTGAGGACGCCCTTACCGGTCCTGTAATCGATAGGCCTAATCCCTAAAAAGCCAACCACTCGTTACCAGTCGCATCCATTTTCTGTTTTTTTCTATGGCATAGAGAATCAATGTACTGAATATTAACAGCCTCGTTATTATACAAGTTTACTAAGTTCCTGATAAAAGAAAAAAAACCATCCCATCCCCCGAACAGCAAGAAAACAATTTGTCTATTAATTAGAAATCGCCATATCTCCTAGTTACCAAATGGGACAACGCTCTAAATCAGAGAACAACTGTTCCTTAGTTGTAGAATAGTTAACTATAGTGCTGTTGCAACTGCCACAGACCTATTCCTTAATAGAAAAAAAAACTATGTATAGTGCTGCACGAGCAGAACTCTTTTAAAAGATGAATGATATCGTTCCTTGCTGTATCAAATTACTGACTTGGGAAAACGTCCTTACAATATTTCTAACCATGAATGCGCATGCGTATGGTTTAACGGGAGACTACCAACAGCACTAGGATTTTATAATGTTATATTCTGCTTTAAGCACTTCTTAAACTCGACTGTCTTGCATAGTCACCAATAAAGTTACCGTACATGTGACACTACTTGGATAACTTAACTTCACTTATATGTAAATATTCTTTACACAACTTCTTGTAAACGACCGTACGGCCCTCGAATGCAGCGTTACGATCCTTGGCTATGACGGCCCTGACATGTGAAAACGCTCAGGCCATAGTGCCCAAGGGTCGTATCATCGTGTTCAAGGATTTCAGTGAAATAATGCATGCAATTTTTATGTTCGCGGCGCGAGGGAACCCCACCTCACCCAACCTGTTGTATCCTAAGTCTTCACCTTACACACACATTCCCGCGTCTTTTGTTATGACGTTTACTTGCTACGTTCATCCTTCGGTTTTTGAAGACTGCTTATCATTTCCTCATTCCAATCTCCGGTTTTATTATACTCCTTATCATATCGTCTGGATTTTACGATATTCCCATTTCACCCCCCTCAAAACTGGCCCCTCTCCTGACGTTCTGTCCACTACACAACACTTTCAGGGTAATGGTACCATCCTTGCGCACGGTGCTGGGAAAGTCGTGCTCAAATTCAGAACCGTCGTACAACTCGTTCTGCAGATATTCTGCCTCCCCCGGAAAGAGAGAGAATACGCAGAAATTTACGAAAGTTTGAGAGGGAATATGACTAGAAGTGAACAAGTTCATACAAACTAACTTCACACCGACGAAGATTATCTCTCCGCGAATCGTACCCACAACTCTGGTCTACACTAAACTTGAGCGTAAAGTTTTCATAAATCATATTACAATACTTGAAACTTATATGCATGTGTATTCAAATGGTACAAAGTGATTTGGTAAAATTTAGTATATATGTGGAATTTATTGGACGGTATATGACAATAATCATTCGTATTATCATTAATCATATTCTATTGTGAAGTTTCGAAATCATGACATGAATATTGGTACAAATGATTGACTAACTTATGGGAGAGTTAATTAAACTACAAAATGTCAGGCATGTCGTCGACAATGTCAGCAATCTTTGAAATTATTAGAATTTAATAAAACTTCAGGATGAAAAATCTTGGGGCAAACCGCAAGACTTTGCCTCAACTTTCCTAGCTATTTTCACAGAAGGGGAACTATCCAATTTCAGTCAGGTAAGGTCCAGGGATTTCACAAGTTTTGGGAGCCTGGCCAATACTTGAGACCCAGGGTGGCCACCGTCTTATCTGGGTCAGGAGGGATGGACAGTGTTCCCGCATGACCAGCGGGGCCCCGACCCTTATTATGGACCCGTGGTGTCATCTCTCCTCCCGCGACCTTCAGACGGTTCAACGCAAAAACTGTCTGGTCGCTTCGTGATGCACGGAGACCAGTGGCCTCAGCTGCTGCCGATCCTGACCACCACGCCACAGTAAACAGATCACTTTGGAAGCCTAGGAGTGCGTGTAATTACCTATTTCTACTGTAAGGGGAGGGAATTTTACACTCGTGGGACCTACGTCTCTCGATTTTCTATCTTTTTAAACTCTTGTAAAACGTCTGCCATTTCATATTCACGTAGGAGTCCGTAACTTCTGGCAACTCATTCAGGTAGATGAAGAAGAGTAACGGATCCACCGGCAGGCCACTCACTCCACTGGTAACCTCAACCCATTTCGAGAGAGCTCTTCTGACGCGCGCCCCTTTGTTCCCCTTCACTAAGATAAAGTCTATCTATCGAAGGAGTCTCTCTTCCTCTCATTCCTCCAGCCCGGCGGGAATGTCTGTCTAATGCTTTCAGGCGAGACATTATTACAAAGGGACTGTGATCTTATTGTGCCTTGGCGAGGCCAGACATGACCGATTTCATTACTTTCGGACATCCAGCGAAGTTTTGTTAGGTTAGATGTGTTAGCTTAGGTTTAGTCTAGTTAAAACTGCTTTCCCGGTGGTTTTTGATGTGTTCTGAACGATTCTGATGCTCATTTCCATCACAAACGCGTGGATGTCCCAAGACAAAATGTTTATTTCTCCGATGATTAAATGCGTTGGAGGATGCATTGTGAAGGGCCTCCGCCTCCACACTCCGACGCGTGCACGTTCAATAAACATTCTTGGGAGACAAAAAGACCAAAATCCTCTAGTTCTAAGGCACAATCCCGCAAACATTAAAATATATATAAAGCCATACTTAAGACTCTCCTCCTGCAAGGGGCGGCATAAAGCCGGGAGGCAGGAGTGTGTGTGGTAGGAGGGTTTATGATCAGGAGTAAGAAGGATCTTCAAAAGGATAGTGAGGCTTTCATCCTCTCGCCTCTCCCACGTAGAGTCACGCCTCAGCCTAAGATGAGTGGGGCTTGCAGGATCAGGGTGGGTGTTCCTCCACCTCACGATACAGCAACAGTGTGACATGTCTGATACATCGTCTCTCTCTCTCTCTCTCTCTCTCTCTCTCTCTCTCTCTCTCTCTCCCCATTATATGGGTATAACCCTCACACAGATATCTACTAACCCCACACCACACATGTCCGATATAACATCTGTCTACCACATGATTGGTAGACCTCATCTTCCTCACACCTAGGCGTGTCGTCAGAGGCACCGAGTCTACACACAGACGACACTTGATACTCCTTAGGACGAGATCCGGCGGCTTCGGAGACGAGGATCATACCTCTGGGAGGGATATGGATACCACATCGGAAGGGTCCAAGCTTTGTCATGCTGGCTGACGAGACAACTTTGTATAGTGGATACACGACAGATCATTCTATACCTCTTGCCCGTGGTACAAGATCGAGACGGTAGAACCAAAGGCCACACATCAGAAATTCTGGTCATGTGTATATATATATATATATATATATATATATATATATATATATATATATATATATTTCTGCACACTGTCCTCTTACAAGGGCCTTTGATATACATGCGTCGTTACCTATGATAAATGACAAATCGTCCAATTTGTCCCCAGGTCTTGAAGTTTCTCCTGCCAGATGACATTATTTAGTGGCCTCTTACGTTTTTCCTCGAGGAAAATATCTGCAGCCACACTGGCATACCTGACTTATGACCTGTAAAAATGTATAAAGACAATAAATTTCCGCATGATGTTAGGGGGCACAGAGGGTGGTGGGGGTGGGGAAGACTCCGCGGTGCGGTGGGTGGCACGGTGAACCACGAATGTCATGAACCCAGGCTCGAGTTCCGTACCTGGCAGCCGGCTCACTCAAAAGCCAATCCAGGTAACAGTTCCCATCCTTCCTCTCTTGAGGCTGGGCAGCGGTTGGGTACCTGGTGTAAGCTTGGGGTGTATAAGAGCAAGACATGGTTAAGGGACGGGGCAACACGAGTGTACAGCTTTCTCCTCGTCATGACTTACGTAGGACTGCAAGGTTGACGGAGGCGACGAGGGTGGTCGGGGAGTGTCGAAGGGCTGGGTGAAGGGCGCGGCAAGAGTACTGCTGACCATCGTCCTTGGCCGTGGGGCGCAGTAGAAGGCGGCTCCTCACATTCCACCTTCGGGGCAGCGTGGACGCCTCTACCACCTCCTGGTGCATACCTGGAGGATCAGAGGGATACATGGAGGGAGACGGGTACCTGGAAGACGAGAGGAGTACCTGGAAGAGGAGAGGGATACCGGAAAAGTGAGAGTGGGAGGAGGTTGGTCAAGGGAGGTGTAAAGACCCGGAGAACCCGACACAATTTTTACTGAAAGTCTCGGAGTTAAGGAAGGAATCCCGTGTGAGCAGGAAGGGCTTCGCCAGGCAGGAACCCTCGGTGATAAATCTCCTGGGAGAGATCTTCACAAGTGGAAAAGAAAATGGAAGTTAATCCCTTGAGACCGGAGCTATAGCCCCTGATCATGGCGGTACAACGACTGGGTATTATAGCCAGACCCTTGGGCATCAGAACACAAGCCAGGCCATCATTCCCAAGAGTCGAACCGTCGCGCTCAACAGGCTAAGAGCCACAAGGGCGTGGCACCTGTCAGATGTAAGTGGTCCTTCCACAAACACCCACCTATCGGGCTCCATCTTTTTTTTTTCTCAGAGCCGAAACAGCATAGGAAAGAGTATGTCTCAATCATGGCCATCGCTGACGAAAGGACATACAAACAAAATATAGTAAGATACACCTGGGACTACTTTGGGTTCCTCATATATTTTCAAGCTCGAAGCTTATAGGTGTAAAGGGTTGAAATAAGAGGGAAAGACAGGAGACACAGAAGAACTCAGTAGCTTTGCTGTACGAGGAAAGGAGGAAGAGGTATCATAACGGTTGATCCTAGGGTGACTGATTTCTTTAAAGAAACTATGGGAAGCTGTAATCCAAGCGTGTGATGCTGAACCCGGTCATAGTGGCTAGAACACATACAGACAGCCCACGAGATAAAACCTGTGGCTCCATCAACAAGTGTCCTGTGGTAGACTGTGGCACCATCAATAGGTGTCCTGTGGTAGACTGTGGCACCATCAACAAGTGTCCTGTGGTAGACTGTGGCACCATCAACAGGTGTCTTGTAGTAGACTGTGGCACCATCAACAGGTGTCCTGTGGTAGACTGTGGCACCATCAACAGGTGTCTTGTAGTAGACTGTGGCACCATCAACAGGTGCCCAATGGTAGACCGTGGCACTATCAACAGGTGTCCTGTGGTGAACTAAGGCACCATCAACAGGTGCCCAATGGTAGACCGTGGCACTATCAACAGGTGTCTAGAGGCAAGATACTTGACTGACCTTGTGGTAGAGGTATGGCGTCCCGGTACCAGGCGACGGTGGGCGGTGGCCGCGCCTCCGTCACCACACACTCCAGCTGCAGCCTCTCACCAGCCGCTACCTTCACGTCCGCTCCGTCTACCACGCCCACAACACTGATGCTCGTCGGCGACACTGTGGGAACATACACACACCACACCTTAGTATCAACACTGCACCCAGCTCCTCTACACACACACAAACACACACACACAAATATATATATATATATATATATATATATATATATATATATATATATATATATATATATATATATATATGTGTGTGTGTGTGTGTGTGTGTGTGTGTGTGTTTAATCAAACCACTCCGGGCAGATAGTCACAACCATTAAAGATAAAAGCATTAAACGCCCTTTTAAAATCAACTAAAAATTCCGGGGATAATAACCTGGAAGCTCCGGCCGCTCGAATAAAAAAAAAAAAAAAATCAAACTTAATTGAAAACGTAAAGTGTGACCTGGACTAAAATTAATGATAAAGAGAAATGGACAGATGAAATCAAACCTGGTTCGAAAAAATATGACGGTAATATAGACAGAGAGAATGAAATACGCCTGAGATACGTAAGGGAGAATGGAAATGACAGAAAAGAATTGAATCCAACCTGATATACATATCTAATGGTCATGATGCTACGCAGTAAAAGAAAAGAAAATCGATAATGGAAAATGAAAAGAATGCAATGAATATCATGAGAGTGAAAAAGAGAAGAGATGTAATATAACTTGGAATAAAACTTAATGAAAGTAGAATAACAAGAAGTCTGGCATGATCAAATCAATGATCAGGAAAAGCGCAGAAAAAATATCAATAAAGGAACGAATGAAGTAAATAGAAATTAGGACATTAAGATCATGTGAAAAAATTCAATTGAGCTTAGAGTATATACAGTATGAGTACTGAAAATACTAATAAATGAATTAAAGCCTAGGATTAAACTAATAATGAAAATAAACATACAATTCAATAAACAAATGAAGCTAAAATATATAAACACAGTTGGAGATATAACGATAACGAAAAGTACTCAGGAAAATAATAAAACTTTGGAAGATGTAAGTCTAATGAAATTGAAGGTATATAACACATAATCATGAGATAATCATCATTATGATAAATAGAGAAATTAACTGAAGCCTTTGATTATACACAGACAGACAGACACAAACACACACACACATATATATATATATATATATATATATATATATATATATATATATATATATATATATATATATATATATATATATATAATTTTTTCTTCCATAATATTCGCCATTTCCCGCATTAGCGAAGTAGCGTTAAGAACAGAGTTTCATGTTTATCTTATATTCCACTTCAGAGCTCTCGCTCCACACAGACCCTCCCTCCCTGACATACGCCGGCCCTGAACCCAACACCAATTACAATCACACCCGTCGGTACAGTACCGTCATAAGCACCTGACTCAGTAATTAACATCTCTCACCCTGTTTCATTAATTTCATGCTTCGGGGACAGGAAGGCTTCCTTCCGTGGACTGTGGTGGTGGTAGATGTGGAGGTGGGTCGTGGGAGGTGATCATCAGCGAGGTAGATGCTGATGTGGGGATGATGAGGTGCAGGAAGATGGCATGGTGGATACAGGGGTGGATGTGATGGTGGATGTGGATGTGATGGTGGATGTGGGTGTGACGGTGGATGTGGAGATGCTGGTGGACGTGACCGTGTGTGGAAGACTAGATGTGGTTGAGCACCAACTCATCAACAGTGGTGCTGTTCAACACTCACCATTAAAACGGAATGGTACACACGACCCACCCATGAAATATGAGTATTCATGACCCACCCTATGACAGCCAGGGTACTCACGATCCACCCTATGAATATGAGTACTCATGACCCATCCATGAAATATGAGTACTTCATGACCCATCCATGACAGCCAGGGTACTCACGATCCACCCATGGAATATGAGTACTCATGACGCACTCATGACAGCCAGGGCACTCACGACACACTCATAACAAAGGTACTCATGACACACTCATGACAGCCAGGGTACTCACGACACACACATAACAAAGGTACTCATGACACACTCATGACAGTAGGTGCACCCTTGACTTACCCATGACGGTCAGGTTGGCAGCGGCCCAGATGGGCGAGATGGTTGTCGTGGGCCCCACCTGGCACTGGTACTCCCCATCGTCCTCCAGGGTGACCCCCCTGATCAGCAGGTGGTGCTCCCCCAGCCTGGGATCCCCCAGGTACTGGTATCTGGGGTAGCCAGGCACGTGCCGCTGGAAGCCTAGTGGGTGGGTGAGAGAGAGAGAGAGAGAGAGAGAGAGATAAGGCGACAAGGCTTCGGTCATGAGTTAAAATCATCAAGACGACATAGAAAAAAAAGGCTTCAAAGAAAATAAAGGAAATATAATGTTAAGTTATGAAGGAAGTGGTACATCAATTTCTAATTTCAAAGGTCAAGATGTAGCTATAGGGGAAGACATGCGATGGTAAAGTTCCAAAGCTCAGCGGTGGAAGGAGAGAAATAGACAACACAACGGACTCATATAATAACTACATGAAGCAGCCCCTTCCCAGGCATTACGCGGTGTAGCGGCAGACGGCGCGACGCACACAAAGAGCCATTTCTCGGAGGTGGAGCCTGGAATGATATCTGCAGAAGGAGAACCAACACTGCGGATTAGAGGTCGGAGTCATGTTTTGAGGTGAGCTAGGAGAGAGAGAGAGAGAGAGAGAGAGAGAGAGAGAGAGAGAGAGAGAGAGAGAGAGAGAGAGAGAGAGGTGATACGAGCCGGAGTGCTTTGGATTCGCCTTTGTCAAGCAAGTAAACTGGGAATATTCCTGCAGGAGACACTGGAAGCGGGGAGAGAGAGAGAGAGAGAGAGAGAGAGAGAGAGAGAGAGAGAGAGAGAGAGAGAGAGAGAGAGAGAGAGAGAGAGAGAACCCTGGCGTAACCTGAGAGTGTTGCTAGCGAGGGAAGGGAAGGGAGGGAGGGAGGGAAGCCGCCGGGTGTGTGATGCACAGAGCGCGTCACACCGACGTTAGGACGGATCGTCCCAACAACAGTGGCACTACAGCACGCCCAGTGCTTCCATGAGAGGGCTCAGACGGCAGGGGAGGATGGTATTCCTTAATGTAAGGGTCTGTAGAACCCTGACACTTCTACTAAGCCCTCAGGGTTATGAGAGCCCTTACGTGAACTGGTTCAAGCTAAAGGCTAACCCAAGTTGTGGACAAAGGGGGGATCTTAATTACTGGCTCGCCTCCCCTAACCCTTCTTATCTCGATCAACATCTTAATGAGTTAAGGATATTCATGAACTAGATGTGAACGGTCTGGCACAGGGATGCAATGCTTCTCGATAGTGGAGACGATGGCAGCAAGAATAGCCAGGGACAAAAACTGCTGCCCCCACCTCCCCACCTTTTCTAATAGCCAGCGATAAATTCTGTGTTCTTTTGTCTCCCAGGGAACACACAGACGGTACACGTCGCCAAACACTAGGATATGAAACTGTTATGAAAGTTCTGTATCATACGTAGCGGCTGATACCGTCGGGGTAAGACAGTGATAACATGCCCGTGTAGCTCCAGCAACGCTGTTGTGTCCACAACGTCGAAAACATTACGAATAACAATCTTCTAACCACTTTATAGCCTGATTCATAATACTGAGGATACAAACTGGTTATACTTAACAAAGTACCTAACCTTCCTCCTTTCATCTTGCATTAGTAATCTGCATAACTCAAATTCCACCTTATCTGAGCACAGAAACGTATAACCGTCTGTAATGCCTTACTCCAGTCCGAACATTAACTCGTGTGCATATAAGTTCTTTGTTTTGGTCCTGTCGAAGAGGCATCTGCCAAAGGCCTCTTGGTTGCGGTTCTGTTTACACTCGAGTTCTTAAGTGAGTGCCTGTTGTTGGGATCACAGGGACATACTTATGAGCACTCGGCGACAACAAGGTCGTAAATCACGCTGAACAACGCTATCTGCGGGCTTAGAGGGCGTGAACCCTAAGCGGATGGAGAAATTCATGTCTCACGGGCTCAACTGCCTTACTGGTCAATATATCATAGAAAACGGGGATTTAACCACTAAAGCACGACGTTACGACCCCTGAGCAGAACGGTACGACCCTTGGGTATGAGATCCTTCCCTTGGACCTTATCCTTAGGGGCGCTCAAGGGGATAACTATTACAATTACCGAGGAGGAGAACTCGAAATTCCCTCCAGCGTACACTAAACTGTTTTCAACGCGGCAGACGAACACAGTCAAGCAACACACACACACACACACAGAGGAAAAGTAGCAACACAACCAGAATGCTATACAATTCCTGTCATTCCATAACTCCAACACTCACTCTACCTTAAGAAGCTTATACAAACACACACACACACACAATTGAAACAGCATAATGTATTTGCTTGTCCGAACAGTGGAAGTACGTTTTAAATTCACTGTTAATACGAAAGTAACCGACTAAGCCATGTCCGAAACCCGACTCTACGGGTCTGAAGCACGTGTAATTATTCTCACGAACGCAAAAAAAAATACCCATAAAACCTAACCATCATTTCGCCATGTAATGGTAGTCGAAGAGAGAGATACATGTCGGTAATATTGATGGGTCATCGTGTAGATAGTTCCCTGGCCAATCAGGATGCTGTACACACTCGGCGTTGCGGAATGGAGGAGCTAATGGGACAATCAGTTCCCCGCAGTCCTCCATAATGGTCTCGTCTAACGCGGCAGCGCCGGCGGCAATATTGTGCCCGCACCCCGCCGGCTGGTGTACCCGGCCCGTCGCACCACCGGGGGTCGAGGTGGTACGGGGAGGAGAGGCGACAGTCTCGGGTACCACACAGAGAGAACAGTCAGAGTTGCTCCTGGCACGAACGACACCATATGTGCTCTGTACTCTCACATGTGTGTGCTGCTAAACCAAAGTGGTTATTGAGAGATACGTCTCAGCCTCTTTTGACCTTAGAGGTTAGATCAGAGGCTACGGTATCATACCAAAGGAAGTCCTAAGAGTTATAACATAATGATCCGTATGACTACACAGACACCTGTGTGGCCCAATTTTCTGTTCCTTCTTTTGGAAAATTAAAAAAAAACCGAGAGGGGAGGATTTCCAGCCCCCCGCTCCCTCCCCTTTGAGTCGCCTTCTACGACACGCAGGGAATACGTGGGAAGTATTCTTAATCCCCTATCCCCAGGGATAATATATATATATATATATATATATATATATATATATATATATATATATATATATATATATATCAAAGCTTCTGTAACGTGGCAGTCAGTGAAAGGTAAGAATTTACTTACGTATAATCTGAACCTTCACAAGAAGCCAACAGTTATATACAAGTCCAACGGTATATGTTCAAAGTAGGTGCGTAACGGAAGGGACCGTTCTCTTTAAACAGCTTGAAGTATTAGATCGTTCCGCTTCGTATAAGAATAAAGTCAAGTTTCTTCTTCTTCTTCCAGAATGTGGATATATCATTAAAAATAACCCATTTATATAATGTGAGTAACGAGAAATTCCTTTTCATAAGGGGAACAAATATTATCTTTTCTTTCCGGAACTTTTCTGATTAATTTAGAGGCTAAAAAGAAATTAATTTATTCGATATCTCGCGGCTCAATCAACGAAAGGAGATCAAGAGATGAAATTAAAGCGTCGCTTAATAAATTACTTTCGTCCAGGTCTATCTCGTCTCCCGGCTGACGACAGTGGACGAGGCCGATTCGTCACTTGGCCGACGACGGCACGAGATACCCAACTCGTTAGCGAGACGACTCTGGAAGAGGCCTTACTCTTTTGGGACGACTCGAGAGTTTTACCCGTTAGGGACGACTCTGGACGAAGCCTTACGTGTTAGGGACGACTCTGAAAGAGACCTTACTCGTTCGGGACGGCCCTAAACGAGGCCTTACTCGTTAGGGACGACTCTGGAAGAGTTCCTTACTCGTTCGGGAAGGCCCTAAACGAGGCCTTACTCGTTAGGGACGACTCTGGACGAAGCCTGACTCAAAAGACCACAAAAGCTCGGGCCAAGGCGATTCTCGTTTTCTATAACAAAATAAGCCGAAGGAATTTTTCTTTAACAAGAGAATCTTTTGGACTCGAAGACGAAAAAAAAAAATATTATATAATCTGCTTTCTCCATCCTTATATACCGACTTTATCCACTCCTTTATGGTAATAACTAGAGAGATAAATCAGGAAGGGGGGGGGGGGGGCATACAGCATCAACCTTGCTTTGCCAATCGCTTCGCTTCAATGGCTTTCTTCCAATCCCATACTATGGCATAGTTCCCGCCTTATATAAGCTACTGCAGCCGTACCCAATCCATGGTGACCGTGCCCAATCCACCGTAGGTGTACATGATCCTTGATAACCATATTCCAATCCATAGCAAATAGTCTCAATCACAACTGTTTCTAATCTACGGCAACAGAATCTAAAGCAATACATCGTAACGAGTCAATCGCCATCGTAACCAATGGTTAAGGTGGGTAATGACCAATATCTAATTACTAATCTCCTAACTATCCTACTTCGTAATACACTGATGTCATACTGCTGTGTCAATAATTTCCTGCTTGTTTCCTTGTTTCTACGGCTTTCCTTGCTGTTTTGTGGAGAGAATGTGTTAATATGTTTGACATACGAATACCTTATGTCCTTCCAAATGATGGTGATGTATCTCTCATCTCGCATTACTCTAGCACCTCATCTTCTCCCCTTTACGTCCGTCTGTCTGTACCACCAGGCCAGCCCAGCAGGAGGCAGCGTGCCGTCTCCCAGCACCATACATCAGGGGGAAGTCAGGCGCGTGACTGTGTGTGTCACCAGTGGTCTCCCGACAACAGAAGCAGCAGCAGCAGCGGCGGAGGAGGAGGAGGGGGAGGTAATCCGGGCCACTGATGGATGGTGTCCAGCCCACACCCCCAACCTATGTCCCCACGGGTCATGCTGCTGATGACAGGTGGGTGGGTTGTGAGGAGGAGGCACGTAGTGGTGTCATGATGGTGGGTTGGTGGGGATAATCAATCAAGTGTTGTTGGCGATGGAGGTGGTTTTGATAGGGCGGTGGAGGAGGAGGAGGAGGAGCAAGCTAGTGATAGTGGGGACGACAAAACTACGCATCGTTACGAATGTCGTCTGGGTCGTTCGCCCAACATCGTCTGAGCTCGACGGTGCGGTTTCAACACGACGGTACGTCTCCAGCACGACGGTAAATCTAGAATGCGACGGTAGGAACCTTGAGCACGACGGTAGGAACCTTACACACGGCGGTCCGATCCTTTCAACACGACGGCATAACCAAAGACCACGACTGCACGACCTTAAGGCTCATATAATGCTCCGGTCAAAGGGGTCGTATACCGACGACAGTCGTGGTCGAGGGTCGTATCATCATGCTCCTAGGCTTCAAGTTTTGGGCTATTCCAAGCAGGAGCGTCTTCGTCTCCTGGGATCATATCAATATCCTGCCCACATCCCGGCCCGTGATTTAACGCAAGTGTCCAACCTGACATTTGTCAACCTGGCTGTGAAAGCAGGTCTCCCCCACCGCAATATTTACCTCCCGCCACCAACCCGAAAATTTCGCCGGAGTTCCTCAAAGAAGTTCGTGACTTTCTGAGGTTGTGTACCAAGAGAAATATTTGTACCGTGTGTGTCGCATGTCTGTGACGTTTCCATCAGCTTCGAAACAGCATGAAACGACTTTAAACCACTGCATTTTCCTTGAAACATCCTCAAACCACTGCATTTCCTTAAGATACATCCTCAAACCACTGCATTTCCTTAAGATAATCTTAAACCACTGCATTTCCTTAAGATAATCTTAAACCACTGCATTTCCTTACATTAACCTTAAACCATTGCATTTCCTTAATCTTAAAGCACAGCATTTCCCTGAAACAAACCACTGTATTTCCTAAAAACAATCTTAGACTACTGCATTTTCTTAAACCACTGGATTTCCTTACGGCAATCTTAAGCCATCGCAATTCCTTGCACTGAAGGCGAACAGATTTTACAACACAGTGGAAACCCTGACTCTTCAACTGGAAATCACGATGGCCAAATCTTTCGATAAACTCTTAACTCATCCTCTAAATAACTAACCCACTGGTCAACGTTGCCCAACCAACGCAACAGTCATGCAGTTAATTCTATTTCAAGTCAATCGAACATTACATGCGCCATTGCACATGTGTACCTCCAGCTGACTGTTTGCACACTACACATCACAGCTAATAGGATAGTGTGTATACAACAGAACTATCCCCTAGCAAATTATCGTGTTGATCCTAGATTACAGATAATTCTGATTCACACCCACAAACACATACACACACAGCTTAAGCTTTGGCTCGTATAAATATAAAAGTGTTTATATTATTCCTATATGCGTTTATTTTTTCTTTTATAAAATATGTTATCCGCTGAAACAGCCAAATCCATTTAACATTCCAATCGGTAACCGATTTACGGACGCGTATGCGCGCGCGAGGGGAGAAAATTCGCAATATTTGACCTGGTGAGGGAGCCACTCTATTTACCCGGTCCACAGCAATGGCGGGTGTCGGGCAAGGCATGACAGACACGGGAGGAACATATAGTCTACGGAGTTATACGAATGTAATCAAGTAATGGAGGCAAGTTACAGAGGTGGGGACTGAGGGACCCCAAGTGTCACAGTACAGGGATACATAGTACAGGATGGGCCAGTACCTGTATATATATATAGAAAGTACAGCAATGCATAAAGGCAAGTTACAGAGAGAGGCTGAAGGCCCTAATGTATTACAGTAGAGAGATATAAGCACATCATTGATTGGGTTAGTACCCGTACATACGGACAGTACAGCAGCAACCGACGATAAATAATAGTACTTCTACAGAGTCATTCACGAAGATATACACTTGAGAGAATCACATGTCCCTGGTCAGCTTGCTGGCAGCCACTCTGACGACCAGCCCTGGGGAGCGAAAAAAGAGGGAAAAAAAAGGGGGGGGAAGGGGTAACTCCATACAATAATTTAGAGCAAAACAAAAGAATACAAAGGAATATAATCTAGGGCGTCTTCCTCAACGGCTCCAACGAGCGCGGCTGGCCCAGCGTTCCCGTTTTCTGTATGGGGTTCCGTCTCACAAGGCTTTGTTCCTGGCTGACGTTCTGGGTCCAGTTCAAAACTCCTCCCGGAAGAGGTTTTCTCATTCTGTGGCTGTATGGTTGTGTGGCTCAGGTTTTGCACTGCTATACTTCTGTCCTGCCGGGAGACTAGTGGTGGTGGTGGTGGTAGAAGTAGGGCTTACATACTGCTTAGGATTTAATAAGGTACGATTTTCTTCATCGTATGTGCATGCTATGCAGTCTCATCTTGGCGACCCAGTGATGACGTTTCATCTTTATAAACTGGCTCAGATGTTTGTCCTGGTGAGTCCCAGTCTCTATATGACCCCCTAACTATAATCCTTAAGACCTTCAGTTCTCTTCAGGGTGTGTATTGTTGGATGAAACCTATTCAGGTTTCCCTCTAAGTTTAGACGTCTCTTCCTGCTGCTTCCTCATTAAGGCGGAGGAAGGCAAACATATGGAGAGGATGAATGCTTATGGAGGGGTTGAATGAGGCGAGGCAGACTAAGAGGGTATGCGTGTCAGGTGTGGAGGAGGGAGCGAGGCGAAGGTGGGAGACCAAGTTGGGTATGGAATGACGATGGAGTGAGATATGCTTTTGAGTGGTTGGAGACTGGACACGCAAGAGGGTGAATAACACAGTCATATTGGACATAACCTTATCTTCCCCTCTATTATGGAAACCTCTCCCACATAACCAACATCACCGAGTCTGACCCCCCCAAAAAAACCCTGTGGGTTTGTTGCACATGCGCAGTTATTGTGTTCCTGGAGCGCAGGTCTTCCATGTCTAATGGGATTTTTGTTCGCCCTAGCACCGAGTGCTCTGCTAGTATATCTGGGGTCGTTCTTCGTCCTCTCCCTCCCCATTCACCGAGCGTGGAATCATAATCCTTCCGTCTCAATAATTCACAAGGCATCGCCCCTCTGCAACCGTTACTTCACGTCCGACACAGTGTTGCTGCTCTTCCCTCGTTCTTCAGGTTATATAATATTAAGACACTGTTCTCGCGAGGTGTCTGAATGTCTCCCTCCCTTCACCAGAGTTTGGATCCGTGGTGAGCGTGTGGCCGGTGCTTCCTGTGTGTGTGTGTGTGTGTGTGTGTGGAGACCTCCTTTGTTCGAACAGCGATGCTGTTCAGTTCTCCTCCTCCTCCTTCTTTCCCTGTTCCTATAACCTTCCTGTCACTCAGTCATTTTTCTTTCTCTCCCTTACATTCTTATTCCCATCCCGAGACAGAGTGGAGTGAGGGATCTTTTTTTTTTTTTTGCCAAGTCTGTCACTACATACATACGAAAAATAAACACACAGGCTCAAGCATGTACACCCCAAACCTCCATCATTTCCCCTTAAAAAAAAAAACAAAAAAAAAAAAAAAGGAAAAAATGTACACCACACCTTCACAATATCTGGGATAAGAAAACGTAGCTACAACGAATTTAAAGATTTTTGTTAGCCTCGTCAGATCCTCCATTAGTGTGATGGGTTATCTATCCTGAAAGGCTGAGCTGAGCTGGGCGTCAGGTGAAGCCGGCGCCTAATACCATCCATACTGGCTGGGGTGGTGGTGGTGGGCTTCGCCCGGAGAGCGCGCGCGAGAGCGGGGAGGTCGCGTTCCGCTGCCGTCAGAGTGTTGGGAGGAAATTCACTTTTTATGTCCGCGCTTTCGTCTGATTAGTTGATGATTAAGTTAATGTTGCGAGATTTATCGGTCCTGGAGTAAGAGCCCCAGGACCCCTTCGTGAACGAGGTCCTGAGGATGTATAACAATAGTAATGCGCTACCTCACTGACGCGGGAGACAGCGACAAAGTATAATAAATAAATGAATATATATATATATATATATATATATATATATATATATATATATATATATATATCTACACACACACTAAGGACAATTCTCTATGAATGATACACATACGAAAGAAAATGAGCGTTTGATTTCACATTTACTTCCCTTTATTTCGAAGAACAGATGAACAAATGTTCCCGACAAGAGATTCCATGGACATAACAACCCCCTTCCCCCTTTAAGAAGCAGGTAGGGGGAAAATGTTCATCACCCCAGACCTACACATCTCTCCCAGACACAGGAAGAAACATGGCCGCCTTTTTTTTTTTTTTTTTTTTTCCCTCCTGCCACTTTTCAGGGCCAAAGTCCATTATGTCCATGTTCCCCTCAACCCATCCGTGACCTTAAATACGACCATCAAGAGCCTGGTCACTTTTCGCAGCCACTTTGCTGGCTCTGGCCACACTCCTTCACTATAAAATACGAGGACAATTAAGAGGCTGGTCACTTTTTTCTGGTCACCTCGGTGGGTTATGTCACCTGCGAAGAGGCACTGTTCGCTGCTCCCTTCACGGCCCTGGCCCTTACACACACACACAACACACACACACAACACACACATACACACACACACACACACACACACAGCCGCAGAACTGCCTAAGTTCAACAGACCTTTCTTTATCATACTGGTTTACCATTTTCATTCCATAAACACATAAAAATAAGTGATAATCATACTCAATCATATCAAAGGATGATTAAATGATGCCATTAATGATAACTGTGATTTCTTGCTTTAAAGGGGCCAAAGTTCCCATTTATTAGAGATGCCGACTGTGTAGGAAGGAGAAATATATATATATATATATATATATATATATATATATGCTTCATTTGCTTACAACTTTAGCTATTCTATAACCAATCTCTTCTAGTATTTCACACACACACACACACACCTCTTTTTTCCAAGCTCATTTCTTTCTCACCCTCTTCTCATTCATATTAGCTTCTGATGCATATATCCTTTTTGTCCTCTATCCTCATGTTCTTAACACTACCTCACTAATATGGGAAATGACAAATATATATGAAATAAAATATATGTGGTTTGATTGACTAAGTAATGAAAGGGTAAAAGATATGTGTGGTAATAAAAAGAGTGGTTGAGAGAGCAGAGGTGGCTTTGTTGAAATAATTTGGACTCGTGAGGATGAGTAGGGAGGATTGACAGAGAGGATGTACGTGTCGGGGATGGAGGGAGCGAGAGGTGGGAGACCAAATTGGAGGGGGAAAGATGGAGTGAAGGGGATTTTGAGTTATCGGGGCCTGGGCGTGCGGGAGGGTGGGGGGCGTGCGGGGAATGGAGTGAATTGGAGCGATGTGGTGTGCTGGGGTCAACGTGGTGTCAATGGATTGAGCCGGGGCGTGTGGAGCGTTTGGGGTGGGCCGTGGAAGGTTCTGTGGGGCCTGGATGTGGAAGGGGAGCTGTGGTTTCGGTGCATTGTTGCATGACGGCTGGAGACTGAGTGTGAACGAATGGGGCCTTTGTTGTCTTTTCCTAGCGCTGCCTCGCACACATGAGGGGGAGGGATGTTGTTATTCCATGTGTGGCGGGGTGGCGATGGGAATGAGTAGGGGCAGACAGTGTGAATTGTGTACATGGGTATATATGTGTGTGTCTGTGTGTGTATATGTATGTGTGCGTTGAGATGTATAGGTGTGTATATGTGGTGTGTGTGGACGTGTGTGTATGTGCATGTGTGTGTGGGTGGGTTGGGCCATTCTTTCGTCTGTTTCCTTGCGCTGCCTCGCTGGTGCGGGGGACGGCGGCGGGGCAAAGTGAATAAATAGATAAATATATATAGGGGAGAAAGAATACTTCCCACGTATTCCCTGCATGTCGTAGAAGGCGACTAAAAGGGAAGGGAGCGGGGGGCTGGAAATCCTCCCCTCTCATTTTTTTTTTTTTTTTTTTTTTTTTTTTTAAATTTTCCAAAAGAAGGAACAGAGAAGGGGGCCATATGAGGATATTCCCTCAAAGGCCCAGTCCTCTGTTCTTAACGCTACCTCGCTAATGCGGGAAATGGCGAATAGTATGAAAAAAAAAAAAAAAAAAAAAAAAAAATATATATATATATATATATATATATATATATACATATTTTTGTTTTCATTGACTTGTACGTTTTCTGAACCTCGTCAGATCTGCTTTATTGACTTGACTCCTTTTGTTTTTGCTTATTCATGACCCGTCGGTACAGGGCCGAGAGCACGATGGTACGACACACCACCTGAGCACGACTCCCCCCCTTCTGTACGATGACACGACCCCTTCACCACGTCGGCACGACCCTTCAGGAACCACGATACGACCCTTGGGTTATAAAGGCCTAGCCCTCATACCCAAGCATCACACCATCATATTCAAGAGGTCAGCTCTACAGCCGTCACAGGTTAGCTGTGTGGGCGTCACAGTTCAGCTGTGTGGGCGTCACAGGCCAGCTATGGGCGTCACAGGTCAGCACTATTCGCCGTCACATATTATGACAATCAACAGTTGGAAGATTCGTCTTATTTTCTTGGATTTTCGCATCAAACTTCATCAATGAACAAAAAACAATTCACGTTCGACTAGGTACGTGTTCCCTGGTGGGATTCGAACCGCGTGCATCGAGACCACTAACTCAACACGGTCTTCAGGGCAGCCGTAGATAACCACACCTCATTCTTATCTATGTTATCAGCAAACATGGATGTCGGGTGATCTTGCAA